>NC_062970.1:43590835-43634298 GCF_023119035.1 Salvia hispanica | reverse complement strand
ATCTTCGGGAGTAGGGCTTCGAAGATGCTGGCTCACCGAAAATGCTGATCACGTCCCCACGGAACTCCTTCAGACATTTCGGGGCCGATGTGGAGGTACTCATCCCACATGTCTGCCGCGCCTCCGTAGGCCAACTGCCTGATTGCCGCCGTGCACTTTTGGATAAGGGTGTGGCCGAGGTGCTGTCGGCCGCATCGTGCCTGAAGCGGAAACACATATATTGACGCTCCAATGTCCTAACGATGTGCATAAACAACTCCTGCGCATTCGAAGCGCCGCCGGAACATGTTGGCGGGAAGCTGCGGGTACTATGTACCGCTCCATCCCGCGGTTCATGTAGGCCTCCATAGCCTCGTTCATCCTCCGTTCGTACTCCTCAGGATCCCCACCACTACCGCTACCGCTACCACCCGCGTGATCCATCGCTCGATGATACTCTTGAACAGAAAGTTAGAGAGAGAAAACTCGTTAAAACAAGTGGTGCAAATGAAAATAAAATGAAAATCGCGTTTATATATGATTTAAAAAAAAAAAAAAAAATCTAAAAATCGGCGGCTGGCCGATCGGGCCTCCACAATGGCGGCTAGCCGATCGGCTAGCGTTTCGGCCAGCGACGAGCGATCGGCGAGCCCACGCCGATCCGCTCGCCGATTTTGCGCTGGCCGACTGCAATGGTTCGGCTAGCCGATCGGCCAGCGCGACGAATCGGCTAGCCGGTCGCTAGCCGACCATTGCGGATGCTCTAAAAGCAAAGAAAATTGGAGTAGAAATTTATGGAAACGAAGCACCTGACCTTAGTGCTATGCAATTCGTGCTGACCTCACACGACCATAGTTCTATCAATGCGATTTGGATTGTCAGTGTCATTGCAATTAAGCGAAGATCTGAATACTGAACAACGCCGACTTCGAAGCGCCGGTGTTTTTACCGAACTACTCAAAATCACTGCATTGCGGCTCCAACACACACGGCACACAGTGGGGAAGCGGCATCAATGGATCCTTTCATGAAATAAGCCAGTAAGCTCAGAGAACAAGCCGCCAAGCAGTACCAGGTTTTCGACCGATTGAATTTTTGCATTTCATTTTTGGACTTCAATTAAAAAATGTTCACTGATAACCGTTGATGAGTTAATTAGCTTAATTGTGAGCTTTCTCTTTCAAATTGTAGGCTGTGGTAAAGCAGCTCGGCGGCAGTGGCTATGGAAGTTCGGAGGTTATGGGTATTGATGAGGATGAGATGCAGATGCATCATCAATTGCACAGATGTACTCGATCCGGAAGGGTAATTATTTTGCCATTGCTGAACTATGCATTGGAGTTATTAGCTTTTCCTTAATTGTAATGTTTTCGTGTGTAATCGAGGAACATCGATTATGCTGTTGTATAGGAGTACATATCAGATATTGAAGATGATTATTGGAGTACATGTTTTATGCATCAATAGGTAACTTGCCGGTGTGTTTTGTTATATTACCGAATATGGAGAGTGCAATGTTATTGATGGAAAATTCTGTTTCTTTCTAACCATAGTGATTGAGTTTATCATATAGCTTCTGTCTTTTGCTGTTATGATTCCAGATTTTCAGTTTCAGAGTGCTTATTGAGAAAACTGATTTCAACTAACTTACAAGATCGTTATGTATTAGAAAGAAGGGTTTAACTCTTAAAATTCTTGAGGTACTATTCTAGATTTTTATCTCTATTCTGATATCATGCTTTCTGGAACATGATTACTTATGAGGGTTCTGTAAAGACTTCCAAGCTAATTTAAAGGTTTAGTACAGTATTTGTCATCTAATTTCTACTCCCTTTTACCCCTCCTTACCTGAGTCAAGCGTCATTGGTGTTTCCTTTCCCATTTATGTTATATCCTTATTTCGTTATTCATTGTTGAGTCAAGGGCCATTGGGTTTAGGATATTTTAGTTTTGTCAAGTTCTTGTGAATATGTTTTGTAATGCCAACCTGCAGTCAAAGTAAAGCTTAATGCAGTTGAAGACATGCATGAGATTTAGTTTGGAGTTTAATTGGATCTCGACCTTCAATAACTACTTGAAGAGTAATCTCATTTTCTTGTCACGGCCATGTCTAGAAACAATCATGCTTTTCCTTTTGCAGGAGTTTCAGAAAGAGTTATCTTACTTTCACTGCTCTAGGCTATAAACATATAGAAGCTGGCGGGTGGACGGCGAGGCAAGGCGTGCCGGCGAACTGTGTCGTCGGGCAAGCGAAGGGAGGGAGGGAGGCGGGGCGGGCGTCTTTCAGCGCCGCCACTCTCTACTCCTCATCGCCGTCGCCGCTGCCGCCGCCGCCCGTGGTATCTGAGCCCACGTCGGAACCCGCTAGCACGAGGGAGGGAGGGAGTGTGGAGGAAGCAAGTGGGTGGTGAATCAGGGCGGTGGACGGCAAGGCAAGGCGTGCCGGCGAACTGTGTCGTCGGGCAAGCGAAGGGAGGGAGGGAGGCGGGGCGGGCGGCGGCGCGTAGCAGGCCGTGAGAGATTCGCAAGAAAAAAAAAGGAGAAGAAGAAACGGAGAGGAAGGAGAAAAACTGGCGAGGCAGCGGCGGTGGCGAAGGTGACGGCGGTGGTCGGAGGAAAGAGAGATGAGGAAAGGAGAGGGCGGCGGTGGGCAGCTGCTGGCCGAGAGTGTTATGAAGTGTGGCGTAGTGGCGAGTGTGGAGGAAGCAAGTGGGTGGTGAATCAGGGCGGTGGACGGCGAGGCAAGGCGTGCCGGCGAACTGTGTCGTCGGGCAAGCGGAGGGAGGGAGGGAGGCGGGGCGGGCGGTGGCGCGTAGCAGGGCGGAAGGATTGGGGTACCGTTGAGGGAGAGAGAGAAATCAGGCGCATGTTTTAGGGTTTCATGGAATACTATTAGTTATTGTATTCTAATTGGGCTATAATTTTGGGCTTTTAATATAGCATATAATTTGTGTTCATATAGGAGTAGTATATAATTAATGTTCTTTTTAATTTTAATTGTAGACTTTGTATAAACTTATATACGATAAAAGTTAGAACAAAGTATTTAAGATAATAAAGGAAGAAGAACACTCCATCCCACTTTTTTTTAAGTTATATACGAAGAGAGAAGAGATAATTGAATTATTTGTTATAGAAACCAATTTTGGATTAGGATAATATATTAATTGATTTTCATAATTTTAGCAATGTATTATTATTATTATTATTATTATTATTATTATTATTATTATTTGATTTATTTTTATTTAAGATAACTGTTCTTACTGTCTTTCTTTCAGTTCTTCTAAAAGAATTCATGATATCCATTTGCTTTATTAGTTTATTACAATAAATATTGTGATATATGCAACATTATTGTTAGAAATTTGACCACTAGGATAAATAATAAAATGAATTATATTTCATGCATATTTGGATAAAGATAATACTGATCAATTATTTAAATTACAAAATACTGTATAAATAATCGAAACTGGTGAATTATTTATTCCTTCAAATAGTTTGTTTTTTTTATTCTTCTGTAAATGGTAGTATTACATTTTTTTTATTTGTATGTCTTATTTTTTTTCATCCACACATTTCCTCTTTTGTTATTTCTTTTATTTTATATTACACTCATATCAAATATTAAAATAGTATACAATCGTCTGCTAAAATATGAAATGTTTCATTGAGAGTGGCTTGAGAGAAGTACAAGTGTACAAATATTTTTTTGTTGTTGTGTTTAATATTACAAATACTTATTTTATTTAGTTCTTATCTGTAAAAATATTTTTATACTTATTTACTCTATATTCTTTATTTTAAATTAATATATCTTCATTATTTAAAAATATTTTGTCCTGTGCACATATAGCTCAGTGGATTGGACCTGTGCCTTCTAAATGCATAGTTTCCTGCTTTCTCTACCTTTTTCTCTACTCACAAAGGAGCTCCAAGTGACAGCACATTTGAATTGAAGGACTTGATTGCTGATGATTTTCGGATATGGTTCATTTCCAATTTGGAGAATACATATGTATTCTAATTGTGAAAACGTACATAATTTTCTAACTCTAATCATGTGCAAATATAAAAAAAATATTTAATTCTCCAACTCTAATAATGTACACAAATTTACCCTGATCTTCATCACACGTTTCTTATCTATATTACCATATCTATTAACTGTACATTTACTTTGTTCTTCATCACACATTCCTTATCTATATTTCCCATCTTGTATTATTCTTTCCCTTTTTTTTTCATATATGATCACTGGTGAAACAATCAGAGCTTGGAACTGTTGCAATGGCAGAGGCAGTGGTGACGATTGCTCTTGAAACCATCCGTGATTTGCTATTGGAAGAGGGAAGGTTTTTAGTTGGCGTGGCTGATCAAGTGAAGGAGCTCGAGTGGCAGCTCAAAGAGATGAAGTGTTTCCTAGAAGACGCTGATAAAAGACGACATGAAAGCAGAACAATCTCTAATTGGATCTCCGAGATCAGAGATCTCGTCTATAGATCTGAATCCGCCATTGAAAGACACGCAGCTTATCAAGTTTATTCCAGGAGAAGAGGCCTCAAGCAGTTCGTCCGCAAATATTCCTGCATTTTGACAGATTGCTACTCACTCCACCAATTAGGCTTATAAAATAATTATACTGTTTCAAGATAATAAAAAACAGTGGTAAGGGATGTTTGGCTAAGCTTATTTTGGATTGCTCTATATTCGAATACATTTCAAATTATAACAATCTATATTCTTCGAACAACTTGGAACTTTTTTAGAAGAACTTATAATCCCAGTCAAACACCTTCTTAGTCAATTTCACTTTTCAGTTGATCATCATTTATTATTGCTTCAATATGCAGACTTTGCAATTGATGAAAGATTTGAGAAAATTGGAACAAATGGTGCGGAAATGTGGGTATTTGCCATTGGCAATTTCTTTACTCGGTGGGGTTTTGAGAAAGGAAAGTTCGATTGTTGAGTGGGAATTAGTAAATAAGGATATTAAAGAAGCCATATATGGAGATGAAAAGCAGATTGATGGAGTGCTAAATTTAAGCTATGAAAGTCTACCCTATTATTTGAAACCTTGCTTTCTCTATATGGGTATATTTAACGAGGACGAAACCATATCTGCTTGGCGTCTATATAAGATGTGGATAGCACAAGGCATGATTTCTTATGAGAATATTGGAGACAAGAAGGAAAGTTTAGTGGACATTGCTGAGTTGTACTTAAATGAGTTGGCCTCCAGGTCCATCGTGCAAGTTGAAATTGTGTTTGCTTATGATGCTGCAAATAGAAGTCAAAAATTTTATGCATGCAAACTTCATGACGTAGTACGAGAACTGTGCTTGAAGTTGGGGAAAAGGGAGGATTTTGGTGTGCAGAGTTTGGAGTATCAAGGCGGGAAACTTAGTAGCGTACTGCGCGAAGCGTTCTTGCATATGAAAATACAACAATTTGCTATCGATTTCAAAATTGAAGTTAATCACGAGCTTACAATAGCATGTGGAGAAGATAATAGCAAGCATATAAGGTCTCTTCGATTATCCAATCTCATAAAATCGAATGATGTTGAGTATCCCCCAGTAAGTATAGTTGATTTTCAAAAATTCAAATTGCTGAGAGATCTAGTTATCGTGAGATTCAAATTTGCAGGAGGGAAGTTACCAAGAGGAATCACTAATCTTGTTCACCTCAGACGCTTGTGTTTACAACAATGTGAACTTGATAAGCTACCGTCTTCCATTGGGAATTTGGTATACATGGATATCCTTGATTTAGGATACTCAAGGAATGTTGAAATTCCTAATGTTTTTAAGGAGATGTTGCGATTAAAACACTTGATTTTCCCAGACTATGGAAATGAAAAGGTTGGAAATTATCGAATAAGATTGCATGAGGGAGTAGATGAGCTAGAGACTCTACAAAACTTAGATAGTAGATTTCATGAATTTAATTGTGTTCGCAAAATGAAAAATCTCCTACGTTTTGCAGCAAGAATACATGATAATGGAACCTTGTCAGCTATCATGAATGCCATTATGAACTGGAACAAGATAGTAGCTTGTAAACTTTATATTGAAGACAGGTGCGACTTAACAACAGAGAAAATGCTGGAGAAGGCTTTGACATGTCCCAATCTTCATATTTTGTGGATTAGTTCTAAGTTAGGGAAGTTAGGGAAGGTGCTAGCAGAGTGTGGGAGTGACTTGATGAGTTCTAAACTTAGGTTTTTGGATTTGTTTGGATCCGAGATTGAAGATGATCCAATGGGGATACTGGGAAAGCTTCCTTGCTTAATATGTTTGCGATTATATTGGGAATCATTTGTTGGGGAGGAGATGACGTGTCCAGCAAACAGTTTTCTCTGGCTCGAGAGGCTAACATTGAAAAGTTTACCAAAGTTGAGGGAGTGGAGAGTGGAGGCAGGAGCCATGCCCCTTCTCTCTAAATTAACGATCGGAGACTGTTCTTGTCTGGAGATGGTTCCAGAGGGATTGAGCGGCATTTCTACCCTTCAGACTCTTGTAATTAAACAAATGCCGAAATTGAGAGAAAGGGTATCACCATCAGGACAGGATTTCCACAAAGTCTCCCATGTCCCTTCAATTCGTATCAAGGACTAGTCTTCACCCAGGTGTCTCATTTCTCACATTTTTCTTTTTTCAGTTTTGATGTGTTTTCAATTGCATCGATTTGATGGTTTGTTAAACTCTAATCCTGTCATTATGTTTTTATTTTCATTCAGCAGTATTCATAACAATTAACGGAGAACTCATTGCTAGTTTACAGGTTAAATAACTGATCGTCACTCACTTTTGGTGCTTAAAGAAAACATTTTACCTTCTCTAAAGGTATATTCCTTGGTAAGGTCTTTTGGTGCATAAAGAAAACATTCTTTCTCTTAAGGGTACATTCGTTGGTGAGGTCTTTAATAAACCTCAACTCTTCGTAAGATTGTATCGCCTTTTATTTTACTTTTCTTTTTGTTGTAGGTTAAATTTTTGTACCGTCAAGCTTCTTCACTCTTATTGTTGCATTTCTCTAAGTGTTCCATCTTATGTTTTTGTGTATAAGTAATTAATTATTTATATATATACACCTTTCAACTTTCTTCAAATACCTCATGTGGCATAGGCTTGTACTCAACAAAATTATCTACTAGTAGACAAATTGAGCAAGCCAATATTGACATGCTAATTAATTTTGTATTCTAATAGTGGACAAATTGAGCAAACCAATATTAACATGCTAATTAATTTGTATGTTTGATCTGTGGCAATGGTAGCTGGAAATCATGTTACTTTCAGTTTCAGTAGTTTCAACTAACCAATATGTCCACTAGTAGACAAATTGAGCTAGCCAGTAATGACATGCTAATTAATGTTGTATGTTTAATCAGAGGCAATGATAGCTGGAAATTATGTCACTTTCAGTTTCAGTAGTTTCAACTAACCAATTTGTCTACTACTAGTAGTAGACGAATTGAGGAAGCCAATAATGACATGATAATTAAATTTGTATGTTTAGTCTGTGGCAATGGTATTGGAAATTGGAAATCATGTCACTTTCATTTTAGTAGTTTCAACTAACCAATGCAAGCTAGTATGTTTAAAGTGCCTTAGCAGTCTCCTCTTAACATGCTTCTTTCATTCCTTCTTTTTTCCACATCTGAGCGTTGACCAAACAATCAAAGCTTGGAATTTTAGCAATGGCAGAAGCAGTGGTGTCAATTGCTCTAGAAACTATCCGTGATTTGCTATTGGAAGAGGGAAGGTTTTTAGCTGGTGTGGGCAACCAAGTCAAGGAGCTCGAGAGGCAGCTCAAAGAAATGAAGTGTTTCCTCCAAGACGCTGATAAAAGAAGACATGAAAGCAGTACAATCTTCAATTGGATCTTGGAAATCAGAGATCTCGTCTACAGATCTGAATCCGCCATTGAAAGACACGCAGCTTATCAAGTTTATTCAAGGAGAAGAGGCCTCAGGCAGTTCGTCCGCAAATATTCCTGCATTTTGACAGATTGCAACTCACTCCACCAATTAGGCTCCGAGATTTCACAGATTACATCAAGTCTGGAGAGGATAAGCAAGGATATGCAAGAAAACGGCATAAAAAGAAGCATAATCATGAATCCAAATAGAGAGGAGGGAAGCTCGGGTGGAAACAACATGTCAAGGAAGACTTTCCCCTATTTGGACATGGGAAATTGCTTCCTAGGCATGGAGTCTGAGATGAAGCAGCTTGTTTATCACCTAGAGAAGGATACAAAGAATCAAATTATATCAGTGTGGGGAATGGGAGGCTCAGGCAAGACCGCCATTGCCAAGAAGCTCTACAATGAGACGACCGACTTTGATCTGTCGGCGTGGGTTTGCATTACTCAGCAATGTGAGAGTCGATCAGTTTTGGAGGATGTTCTGAGGCAGCTAGAGAAGAAGAGGAGTGTTTCAAGTCTGAGCCATGAACCACGAACAAGGGAGGAGGTTCCAAGTCTGAGCAACTCAGAGTTGATAGAGAGACTATGTGAGATACAAAGAGAGAAGCGATGTCTCATTGTTTTGGATGATCTTTGGGAGCTTTCTCATTGGGAGGAGTTGAAGCATCCATTCATTGTCCAAGATTTGCAGAGCAAAATATTGGTGACAACACGGGAACAAAAGGTTGCAGAGATTGGATTGGCAGTGAAACATGGGCTTTTACCTATGGATGCTGCTTTGGAACTACTCAAATACAAAGCATTTCAGCATGGAAACATTCCAGGTCAGTTTTATATTACTCCCTCCGTCTTCTAGAAATTAAAACTTTCTAATGCGAAATTGATCTAGAAGAAGAGAAAAGGAAAAAGTATCTAATGTCTTGTTAATGGATAACGAGACTCAAATCATTATTAGTGTACCTAAGGTAAAATTAATAGTTTTTGAAACTAAATGTGGAATACTTTTTGGTGGATAAACCAAAATACTAAAATTGAGTTACTCCCTTATCCTATGTTAGTGAGGCAATTTTTTTCATTACAGAATTTCATAATGATATGTTTAGCGAGTTTAATGAAAATAAAATAAAGTAGCAAAAAAGTAAATAGGAAAGAGAAAAGAGTAAAGTATTAGAGGGAATATTAGATGTCTTACCAAAAGGGAAAATAACTAACTTGAGACAATCCGAAATAGACATGACTCAAGTAATGTAGATTGACGGGATATTTTTCAACGGAAAGGATCACTTACTGCATTAGATCACGCCGCTTTTTTCGCCGATTTCGGGCTGGCCTGCTGCAATGGTTCGGCTAGCCGACCGGCTAGCGACGCGAATCGGCTAGCCGGCATTGGAGATGCTCTTAGTGTAATGCATGATAAAAAAGTTTTTGAAACTAAAAGTGAACTAGTTTTGGTGGATAAACCAAAATATCGAATTTAAGAAAATTATAATTAGATAGTTTAATGAAAATAAAAAATAAAGTAGAAAAAAATAAAATAGGGAAAAAAAAAACGAAAAAGAAAAATAACTCAAGTAATAACCTGAGACAATCCAAAATAGAAACAAAGTTAGATTGGCAGGAATATTTTTCAGTGGAAGGGATCACTTATGCATTATATTGCATTCCTAAGGGCAAATGTGCATCAGTGAAATCCATTTTCAATACAACCCCTCTCCTCTACCTTCTCTCTAGTATTTCTCTCCCTTTATTATTTTTAATTTAAATAATTGTGTTAACTCTACACGAAAAATGTAAATTGTAGTATTAGTTAATTAGCATTTCCAAAAAGTTATTACGAAAAGGCTTATGATTATTATGAGTCCACTTTATAATAATGTATTAGGAAATGCTACTAATATATAATGTAATAATTGATCTCTTCCGGTTTTCATAGAATCAATGCTTTTTACTCTAACTCTACTGGGCTTATTATTTGGGATTTTTTTTATTACTTCTACCACTACTAGTTAGTCTCACTGACCAAGGTTAAATCAACTGGGTATTTTCTTTTATTAGTTACTATATTAAAATCCATCCTTTGTTTCAATAATATAAGACGCAGGAGTACGATTTTACTAAAAAAAATCATGTTTCTATAATAATTACAAGTCGTGGTTCTACGTTGTGAGTTTTGGAATATTGTTCCACATGAGAAAATGTTGCTCTTAAAAAAATCCTATGTTTCAATAATAAATTGTCTTGTAAGTATATTTACTAATCGCATTTTTGCGCATTCACTTTTGTGAGTTTTGGGATATGGTTCCACACATGAAAATGTTACTACTCTGTTTCATTTTTTAAACGTAAAAAGGTTGAATATTTTAATATTTTTTTAAACAATAAATCTCTTCTATAAGTTGATTGTGATTCACTTAAAATTCGCAAATGATGATAACTTAAACCAAACAATTTTTCAATACTAAAATTAAAATTATACAATACAAAATAATCAAATATTTAATAATTAGTTAAATGAATGTATACCATGCAAAATGAAATAAATTACTCGAAGACATATCTTTCAAAATTACCCTTATCATATTTAAATTTTATAGTAATAAGTTGCACTATATGTTATTATATTTTACTTGCTTACTAATAAAATAAGTATAAAATTAACTAAAATAAATAAATATTATTCAAATTTTAAACAAGCATATATAATTGTTATTATCATAATAATGATTAATAATTTATTAAATATTTCAAATATAATTGTATAATATAAATTATATAATAAATAATAATAATAATAATAATAATAATAGTATTATTTTATAAATTAATAACTAATCAATGAAATCGTAGTGAAATTTTAAATAAAATTTATTTAATTATTATATCCGTAAATATAATAATAATAATAATAATAATAATAATAATAATAATATTTATTATTATTATAATAATTTATGATTATAATATTCCATTAACTATAAATACAGTTTTATTATTATATATTATGATGAGAATTAGCAAACTCGGATAAAGTTCGTGATGAATATCTGAGTGGGCGCCACATCAACATGCCCCTTCTTTTTGTAATGATTTCGCTCAAATGTCCGGCCTATCAATTATCTATTTTTTGTTTCAATTTTAATATTATTTTTTTATGTTTACACATTATAAATAGCAAAATTAGACTTTAAATTAAAGAACTATAAAAAACATACATTACTTAATTAAAAAAAAATTAAACGAAAATATTTTGGAAAAGTGAGTGAAAGAGAGGTGTTTTCGAGAGATGTTGTGTGAGGGTTGAGAGATGTGTGAGAGTTGTGTGAGAAATGAGTGAAAATAAGGTATATATATAGGTAGAAATTAAAAAATAAAAATAAAAAATGAAAACGCGAAATCGGGCTCGGGCTCGATCAGGCATGGCGTTGCAATGGGCGCCCGATCCATCAGGCGCCTGCAACGGAAGGCCGAGGACGCCCGAGCCCGATCGATGCCCAATCTGGCGCCAGATTGGGCATTCATTGTAGATGCTCTTACCCATTTCATTTCTTATTAAATTTTTATTTTGTATATATACACACACACACCCTTGTCGGGTTGCGCTAGCGTGCTTACCAATTTACAGTAATAACTAAAAACTTTCAATTTAGTGAATTAAATTATCAACACAAAGACATAATTATATCAATAAAACATGTGAATTTAAATATCAACACAAAGACATAAGTTTATCAGCACAGGAACATTGATAAATTTATGTCTTTGTGTTGATATTTTCATTCAAAATTGATATTAGTTATTACTGTAACTTAGTTAGTATTTGATCACACATCCTCGTCCTTGTAACGGTTTATTTCTTCTAATTAAGGAGAATGAGATTTGCGATCCTTATAATTATGGCATGCTCCAAAAATTTCCTTAATTAACTAATTAGTTAAAACTAAATCACTATTTGACAATTCAATAAGGTGATTGTGAGTCACTTAAAATTCACAAATGATGATAACTTAAATTAAATAATTTTTCATTTAAAACCAATACTAATATAAAAAAATACTATCTCTGTCCAATTAGAAATGAAACGTTTTCCCTTTTATTTTGTCCCATTAAAAATGAAACATTTTCTAAAATGGAAATATCTTTATCTAGGCCTGTCAAAATGGATATCGGGTATTGGATATCCGATATCAAAACCCGAAAAAGTCGGATAATTGGATACCCGAAACCCGATTTTTTGGGTATTGGATCGGGATCGGGTAGTGAGAATTTTGGATTATCGGGTACTCGAATTATCCGATTTATTTTCTAAAATTAATAAATTATATTTTTATTATAATTAAATGTAATTTAATTTCTTAACTATAATTTAATTAATACTTAATAGTTAGCATATAAGATATGTAATTTAATTTTTTAATTATATTTTAATTTCATTGACTTGTAATATTTATAATGTTGAATTTTTTGATGATATTATTGTTAGATCTTGATTCTTATGAATTATTGAATTGTGATATTTATAAAGGATGAATGTTTGAACTTATGAATTTTGATGGTTATTGACTTATTGTGGATGGACGAAAGATGTTAATATGTATAAATTATGAATTTTGTATTTTTCAAAGTTTGTAGTTATCTTTTTTAAAAATTCGAACTACTACAGGAATTTTGTATTCCTAAAAGTTTGTAGTTATTTTCTATTAAATTCGAGCTACTATAAGAATTTTGTATTTCTAAAAGTTTGTAGTTATTTTTTACTTGAATATTAGTACTTTAACTTTATATTAAATTTGAATTAAATAATATTAAATAAAAAATTCTGAAAGTTTGTAGTTAATTTTTTTTTTTTTTTTAAAATCAAAATCACAATCGGGACTGGATATCCGAGTCGGGTATCCGGGTACCCGAAATCATTTTCGGATCGGGTATCGGGTATTAGATTTTTAAAAATTCGAAATCAGATACCCGAAAATTTCGGATCGGGTATCCGTGGGTACCCAATTTGACAAGCTTATCTCTATCTCTATTTTTTCATCTTTCTTACTTTACTCTCTCTTCATTAACTCACAAAACAACACTATATAAAAACCGGTGCTGATTCCCAAATGTTACATATTTAATGGTACAGAGGGAGTATAAAATACAAAATAATCAAATATTTAATAATTAGTTAATTGAATGCATACCATGCAAAATGAAATGAATTACTCGAAGATATAGTTTCAAAATTACTCGAAGACATACATGTATTTTTTTGCATAAAAAATAATTAATTAGTCGAAGATATTTATTTCGAAATTACCCTTATCATATTTAAATTTTATAGTAGTTACACTATTTTACTTGCTTACTAATAATAAAATAAGTATAAAATTAACTAAAATAAATAAATATTATTTAAATTTTAGATGATACTATAATACTTAAATAATTTTCATAATTAAGTATAATTAGTTGTTTTAACTATAAAACAAATTATACTATTTGTTTTTTTATCCCTAACCTGAAAAATATCATAATTTTTTATCATGTACGGAATACAATACACATTTGATCAAAATTCTCTCTACATTGTTTTTTCCCAAACTAAGATTCCCTATGTAACTTACAATACATATCTGATCGACCCCCCTATATAATTTATTGACTCTTAATTTCTGGACATTACATTTGCTCAGTTTGTAATTTATTGACTCTTAATTTCTGGAACATTACAGTCGAACCTCAATAAAAAAAAATTAATCACATTCTTAAAAAAGAATTTTTAAGGTCTTGAACAACTTGTAACTTAGTTTTGATAAACTTGTAAGAACACTATCTTAGTTAATTGCACTATTCAATTAATAGTCATTTATTATTACTTCAATATGCAGACTTTGCATTGGAAAAAAGACTTTTGCGGTAATTTTTTCGCCGGTGGGAACTAACAAACTTAGGAAAAATTCATGATATTATTTGCCAATTTTTTGAAAGTTCGTGGGAAAATTCAACTTTTTGAAAGGTTCATGATATTAGGGGTCAATATCCATATTGGTCAATATCCCTATTGTCAACTGATTTGAAATCATCAAAAATATCTCAATAGTTGAGCTTATAAGCTAGCGAAATAATTAGAGTGATAATAGAGATTAAATTATAAAGAAATGAAAGCCAAAATAAATATTCGAACGCAGCACACTAGAACTATTTCTGTACGTAGTAGTTTGACTTTGATTATAAGCTTATTTTGCCGAATATTTTGAAAGAATTTTTAAGGTCTTGAACAACTTGTAACTTAGTTTTGATAAACTTGTAAGAACACTATCTTAGTTAATTGCACTATTCAATAATAGTCATTTATTATTACTTCAATATGCAGACTTTGCATTGGAAAAAAGATTTGAAAAAATTGGGAAAGAAATGGTACATAAATGTGGTTATTTGCCATTGGCAATTTCTTTACTCGGAGGGGTTTTGAGAGAGAAAAAATCGATTGTTGAGTGGGAATCAGTAAATGAGCACATCAAAGCAGCCATATATGGAGTTGAAGAGCAGATTGATGGAGTGCTAAATTTAAGCTATGAAAGTTTACCCTATTATTTGAAGCCTTGCTTTCTCTATATGGGTATATTTGATGAGGATGAAATCATACCTGCTTCTTTCTATATGAGAGATGGATAGCACAAGGCATGATTTCATATAAGAATATTGGAGACAAGGAGGACACTTTAATGGACATCGCTGAGCTGTACTTAAGTGAGTTAGCCTCCAGGTCCATTGTTCAAGTTGAAATGAAACTTGATTATGATGTCGGAAATAGTACAAAATATGGTAAATGCAAACTTCATGATGTAGTAAGAGAACTATGTTTGAAATTGGGAAAAAGGGAGCATTTTGGTGTGCAGAGTTTGGAGTATAAAGGTGGGAAACTTAGTACCTTACTACGGGAAGCTTCGTCGGATATGAAGATACAACATTTAGCTATCCATTTCAGAAGTGAAGTCGAGCACGAGCTTATAATCGCTCGTGGAGAAGATACTAGCGAGCATATAAGGTCTATTCGATTATCCAATCATATAGGATCGAATGTTGTTGAGTTCCCCCCACGAAGTGTGGTTGATATTCAGAAATTCAAATTGGTAAGAGATCTAGTTTTTTCTAGAATCAAATTTGCAGGAGGAAAGTTACCGAGAGGAATCACTAAACTTGTTCACCTTAGAAGTTTGTTTTTACAAAGATGTGAACTTGATAAGCTACCCTCTTCCATGAAGAATTTGGTATATATGGATACCCTTGATTTGAGGTATTCAAGGAATGTTGAAGTTCCAAATGTTTTTAAGGAGATGTTGCGATTAAAGCACTTGATTCTTCCTATCTATACAAATGCAAACATTAGAAATTATCGACTAAGATTGGATGAAGGAGTATATGAGTTGGAGACTCTAGCATTCTTTGATAGTAGATGTCATGAACTTAAATGTATGCACAGAATGAAGAATCTCCGATATTTTATAGCAAGAATATACGATAATGAAAGCTTGTCAGCTATCATGAATGGCATTATGAACTCGAACAAGATACAGTATTGTCAAGTAAGCATTCAAGAAAGTTGCGACTTAACAAGCGAGGGAATGCTGGAGAAGGCTTTGACATGTCCCAATCTTTTTGATTTGAATATTGATTCTAAGTCAGTGAAGGCGATAGCTAAGTGCGAGAGTGATTTGTTAAGCTCCAAACTTAAGTGTTTAAATTTGTTTGATTGTGAGATTGAGGATGATCCAATGTGGATACTGGGAAAGCTTCCTTGCTTGATAAGATTGAAATTATATCGGAAATCATTTGTTGTGGAGGAGATGAGGTGTCCAGCAAACAGTTTTCTTCGGCTCAAGAGGCTAGCATTAAGAGGTTTACCAAAGTTGAGGGAGTGGAGAGTGGAGTCAGGAGCCATGCCCCTTCTCTCTAAATTAACAATCAGCAGAGTGTTCTTGTCTAGAGATGGTTCCAGAGGGATTGAGTGGCATTTCTACCCTTCAGACTCTCGTAATTAAACATATGCCGGAATTGAGCGAAAGGGTATCACCATCAGGACAGGATTTCCACAAAGTCCGCCATGTCCCTTCAATTATCATCAAGGAATAGTCTTCACCAGGTATCTCATTTCTCACATTTTTCTTTATTCAATTTTGGCAAAATAAAATCATAAACTCTAATCATGTCATTACTGATTTACAGGTGAATATCTACCTTTCTCTAAAGGGTACATTCCTTGGTAAGGTTATAATGGCTCTCTAACTCTTTGTAAGATTGTATCGCCTTGTATTTTAGTATTTTATTTTTCTTATGTTGCAGGTTTAATTTTTTCCCTTTCTTGATCCAGTTACGTTGTTGTATTTCTCCTGGCAGGGAAATCCTTCTAGTTACTATGTGTTTGTGCATACGTAATTATTGTTTAGAATCTTGGTGATTTGAAGTTGTGTAGTGTTGGTTAATAAGATATTTTATTTGAAACGATGTCGTGTTTGAATTGAAATTGATGGTTTGCAATAACTCAAATGTTGTACACTATTTGTGTTTGCGTTGAATTTGGTTTGTATTGAATTGCTCGATTAATCATTGTTTAAAGTCGATCCATATTTTTTTGTATTTTCTTTTCTTTGTTTCAACATCTTTTAGTCAATTGGACATTTGATCGATCAAGTGTTTTGCGTTTGCACTTGAGTGAAAAATCGCTTGCTATTTCTTTGTTCTATCAAGTGACTAAATTCATCAAATAAAGCTGAAATAATTGGTTGTGATCATTGAGTTGTCAACTAAATTCACAATTTGAGAATACTATTCTTGATACTTATCCCTATTGTGATAATCATACTTTCAGGAACATGGATAGATATGCAGTGTTTTGTAATAACTTGCAAATCTCCAATGTAAATTTTAAGTTAGATATTTGTCACTAATTTTTATCTTATTAGTACCTTCTTTACCTAAGTGATCAATCAAGTGCTATTGGATTTGGTGTTTCCTTTCGCATGTGTATTATTCTTTGCTTAGTTATTTAGGACATCAATATAGTTTTATCAAGTTATTTTTAATATATCCTATAATCTAATCTGCAGTCAAAGTAAAGCCTAATACAATATTAAATGACATGTATGTGATTTAGATTAGAGTTCAACAACCAGACTTATTAATGAAGCTATGTTGGCTCTAGTTACTAAATTCTTTCAATATTTTAATTGAATCTAGCGACGACTTAATTTTTAGAAAATTTCATTATCAACTAATTGTCTACAATATAATTACAACATATATAAAACTAAACTGTTACCAACGAGAGAAATGCGACATGAAAACGTCATCTCATACTAAAAATAAAAATATAAAAACCATAAAATAACCGTAAATCTAAATTGAAAATCACAAATGAAATAAACTAAAAAAGTCGACACCTACGTTGCTTTAATTGATGTGTGTTTTGAAGAATGGATTATGGTTGTATCAGCTTCTTTAGTGGGTTTGTGGGCTTTAAGTAATTAGTAAAGGAGAAACTATGGCCCAAATATTGAAGGAAATTAGGCCCAAAAATATGAAGTAGAGAACAAAACTTGATCCATCATCTCGGCAGAGAAGACGCCGCCGATGGTTGAGATGGGCAGGAATCCGACAGCGTGGAATCGGCCGCCGATGATTAGAAGATTCAATATTGTGTGGAGCATAATTATGCACACGATTTCTACACAATGATGATGCTCGAGGAAGGAAATAGCTGCCTAATTGCGAGCGAGCGAGATAGAGCTATTTCCTAACTGAGTGCAACCATCCTCTTCTCAGCATCAACGATTGAATATTCAGCAAGTAAGTATATTTCATTTTTCATTTTTTGTTTAGGGATTATTATATTAAAACAACTCGCAATTTATGATTTTAGTAATACTATAGTGGTGCTACTTGAATAGGAGCAGCTTGTATTTTCCTCTATTTTGTGTGTATTTCCATAATTTCATTATCAATACTACTCCCCATTTTGTGTTCTGTAGCTGAGTTATGTGGATGCTTCCGCTAGAAAAAAAATTGAGAATTAGAGATTCTCTTTGTAAAGGAAATTTAAAGACTTGGTTGTAGAAGATTTCCAGATTTAATTTTCATTTCCAATTGGAGTATTTCATGTATGGAGTTTCTGACTTTCTTCCATTTGTTTGAAGTATTTTGAGAAGAAATATACAGCCGTTGTGAAAAACATAATTCTCCAACTCTAACCATGTTCATCTAGAAAAATAAGGGCTGTAACCGCGTATGCAAAATGGAAAAGAAGAACATGTCTACTAGTTGACAAATGTGAACTAGTTGTACATTTACATTGTTCTTAATCGCAGTTAGGTGGCAAAATTGGAGCATCTTTTATGATTAAAAACTGCCTACATAGTTGACAATTAAGCCAATAATGACATGCTAATTAATTTTGTTATGGTTAATCATGTGGCACTGCAGTGTTAGCTGGAAATCATGCCACCTTCAGTAGTTTCAACTCACCAATGCTAAATAGGAGCATTGATTAATTCAAGTGTATGATAAAATGTCGATCATGCAAGCTATTTTTATACTGCCTTTATTGTCTCCTTCCTCACTTGCTTCTTTCATTCCTTCTTTCTTCACATCTGAGCGTTGAGAAAACAATCAAAGCTTGGAATTGCTGCAATGGCAGAGGCAGTAGTGTCGACTGCTTTAGAAACCATCCGTGATTTGCTATTGGAAGAAGGAAGGTTTTTAGCTGGTGTGGCCGATCAAGTGAAGGAGCTCGAGCGGCAGCTTAGAGAGATGAAGTGTTTCCTCCAAGACGCTGACAAACGACGACACCAAAGCAGAACCATCTTCAATTGGATCTCGGAGATCAGAAATCTCGTTTACAGATCTGAATCCGCCATTGAAAGGCACACAACTTATAGAGTTTCTTCCAAGAGAAGAGGCCTCAGACAGTTCGTCTGCAAATATTCCTGCATCTTGAAAGATTGCTACTCACTCCACCAATTAGGCTACGAGATTTCACAAATTACATCAAATCTCGAGAGGATAAGCAAGGATATGCAAGAAAGTGGCATAAAAAGAAGCATAATCATCAATCCAAATGGGGAGGGGGAAAGCTTGGCTGGAAACAACACGTCAATGAAGACTTTCCCTTATTTTGAGATGGGAGATTGCTTCATAGGCATGGAGAATGAGGTGGAGCAGCTTCTTCATCACCTCGGGAAAGACACAGAGGATCGAATTATTTCAGTGTGGGGAATGGGAGGATCAGGCAAGACCGCCATTGCCAAGAAGCTCTACAATGAGATGACTGACTTTGATCTCTCAGCGTGGATTTGCATTACTCAGCAATGTAAGAGTCGATCAGTTTGGGAGGATGTTCTGAGGCAACTAGAGAAGAAGAGGAGTGTTTCAAGTCTGAGTCATGAGCCACGAATGAGGGAGGAGGTTCCAAATCTGAGCGACTCAGAGTTGATTGAGAGACTATGTGAGATACAAAGAGAGAAGCGGTGTCTCATTGTTTTGGATGATCTTTGGGAGCTTTCTCATTGGGATGAGATGAAGCATCCATTCATTCTCCAAAATTTGCAGAGCAAAATCTTGGTGACTACACGGAAACAAAAGGTTGCGGAGATTGGATTGGCAGTGGAACATGGGCTTTTACATATGGACGATGCGTTAGAACTACTCAAAAACAAAGCATTTCAGCATGGAAACATTCCAGGTCAGTTTTATATTACTCCCTCTGTCTTCTAGAAATATAGACTTCTAGAAAAAGAAAAAGTAAGTAAAGTCAGTGTTAATAGATAATGAGTCTCACAACATTAATAGTGTAATGTATGCTAAAAAAGTTTTCTAAAATTGAAGTGGACTAATTTTGGTGGACAACCTAAAATGACAAAAATGAACTACCCCCTCGTTATATTTGAGGCATTTTTTTTTGGCACGTGATTTAAGAAAGTTGAATCAGTTCACTTTTATCCATATGTTAAATAATACAGATAATTATAAGAAATTTCGACCCAAAATTATTGATTCACTAACATATCAATGCATCATTATAACGTGACATATCAATATTGTTCATGTATCATATCAGTATTATGTATATATACATAGAAACTCAAGAACTTATCAGTACTCCAACGCATGGACAAAATCATGGAATAATAATAGGACTTAATATAAAATTAAAGTTGGATGACAAAAATATATTTCTACTTAAAAATAATGTGGATAAGATTGTCACATGACATATTTAATACCCACTGATGGAACTACCTTAGTACCACTAGTGAGGGCTAGCCCTTCCCAATGGTCGACTCGTCAGCACCTTTGCCCCATCCATTCCCAACCCAAAGTGGCAGTGGCCGTATTAGTTTTGTTTATTAGTTGCATAGGAGTATGCATTTCCTCTTACTCTAATGGGCTTATTATTAAAAGCGACACATTTCCTAAATTGGAAAACATATCATCTCTACTCTTTTCTCTCTAGAGTTTATTCTCTCTTCACTTAACTTACAAAACAATACTACTCCACTATATAAAATTTCGTGCCGAAAATCAAATGCTTCACATTTAATGTGACATAGGGATTAGTATATTTACAAGTTGTGGCTCTATGCATTTATTTTTTGTGAGTTTTGGGATATGGATCCACATGAGAAAATGTTGCTCTAAAAAATCTTATGTTTCAATAATTAATTGTCTAGTATATTTTTGAATTACATTTTTGTGCATTTTTATTTTTTGTGAGTTTTGGATATGGTTCCAAACAAGAAAATATTACTCTGTTTCAAATTTTGTGAAAACAATACATAATAATAAATTGAATATTTTTTTTTAAAAAAAAATTCAGCACCAACGGATTCAAATGTCTGGTTCTGTCAGATTTTATATCCATTAGATTGTACGTAAATAGTTCTTAGTTCACCTTTTTAATGTCAATATTATTTTATATGACTGTATAATGAAACACAAATTATTAGTTACTATAAATAAAAACATTGAGTTTTATATATAAGATTATTTCAAATTTATAATGTTCAAAATATGTTTTTGGTGTAGTGGTTTAGCTTCTACATGAATAATGGATAAATCTCATGAGGCAGAAATTATTTTTTAAATAGTTAAAAAATTTCAAATTGGTTGGTCAACCTGTGGTTCATGGTCGAACTGGCTGATTTTTTGGGTTCACGGCAGCTCATTAGTCCACGGGTTTAAATGTGTGAATCGGGCTGAATCAAGCATTGATGCTCAGACAAACCGACTAGTCCAGTTACCAGTACCTTATAAAATGTAATATATCAATAGATTTGAAAATGTGAAAATATCTGGATAATTGAGCTTATAAGCTAGCGAAAAAATTAAAGTCAGAATAGAGATAGAATTATTAAGAAATTAAATTAAAAGTAAATATTCGAATACAAAGCACACTATTTTTGTAAATTTACCATTTCTTATAAAATCATTTTAGAACTGCAAATAAGCTACTGCAGCTTATTTTATAGTTTTGCCAAATAGTTTGAAATAATTTTTTAAGGTCTTGAGCAATTTGTAACTTGTTTTAAAAAACTTATAACACTACTTTCTTAGTCAATTTCACTTTTCAGTTGATCATCATTTATTATTACTTCAATATGCAGGCTTTGCATTTGATGAAAGATTTGAGAAAATTGGGAAAGAAATGGTGCGGAAATGTGGGTATTTGCCATTGGCAATTTCTTTACTCGGTGGGGTTTTGAGAAAGAAAAGTTCGATTGTTGAGTGGGAATTAGTAAACAAGGATATTAAAGAAGCCATATATAGAGATGAAAAGCAGATTGATGGAGTGCTAAATTTAAGCTATGAAAGTCTACCCTATTATTTGAAGCCTTGCTTTCTATATATGGGTATATTCAATGAAGATGAAACTATAGTTTCTTGGTATCTATATAAGATGTGGATAGCACAAGGCATGGTTTCATATGAGAATATTGGAGACAAGGAGGACACTTTAATGGACATCGCTGAGATGTATTTGAGTGAGTTAGCCTCCAGGTCCATGGTTCAAGTTGAGATTTTTTATGATTATGATGTAGCAAGTAGAAATATAAAATTTGGATCATTCAAACTTCATGATGTAGTACGAGAACTATGTTTGAAATTGGGGAAAAGGGAGCATTTTGGTGTACAGTGTTTGTTGTATCAAGGTGGGAAACTTAGTACCTTACTGCGGGATGCTTCCTCACATGTGAAGATGCAACATTTGGCCATCCATTTCAGAAGTGAAGTCGAGCACGAGCTTATAGTCGCTTGTGGAGAAGATACTAGCGAGCACTTAAGGTCTATTCGATTATCCAATCTCATAGGATCAGATGTTGTTGAATTCCCCCCACAAAGTATTGTTGATTTTCAGAAATTCAAATTGCTAAGAGATCTAGACATCGTGAGATTCAAATTTGCAGGAGGAAAGTTGCCGAGAGGAATCACTAAACTTGTTCACCTTAGGCGTTTGCGTCTAGAAGCATGTGAACTTGATAAGCTACCGTCATCCATGAGCAATTTGGTATATATGGATACCCTTGATTTAACAGGTTCAACGAATGTTGAAGTTCCAAATGTTTTTAAGGAGATGCTGCGATTAAAATACTTGGGTTTTCCTAACTATGGAAATGAAAATATTGGAAATTATCGAGTAAGCTTGGATGAGGGAGTATATGAGTTGGAGAGTCTACTATTCTTTGACAGTAGATGCCATGAACTTAAATGTGTGGACAGAATGAAGAATCTCAGACACTTTATGGCAAGAATACACGATAATGAAAGCTTGTCAGCTATCATGAATGGCATCATGAACTGGAACAAGATATGGGATTGTGGTGTTTTTAGTGAAGAAAGTTGCGACTTAACAAGTGGGCGATTGCTGGAGAAGGCTTTGACATGTCCCAATCTTTATGAATTGATTACTTTGATTAAGTTAGGGAAGGCGCTGGCAGAGTGCGGGAGTGATTTGTTGAGTTCGAAACTTAGATGTTTGGATCTGATTAATTCTGAGATTGAGGATGATCCAATGGGGATACTGGGAAAGCTTCCTTGCTTGATAAGATTGTGATTATATAATAAATCATTTATTGGGGAGGAGATGAGGTGTCCTGCAAATAGTTTTCTTCGCCTCAAGAGGCTAACATTAAGAGCTATACCAAAGTTGAGGGAGTGGAGAGTGGAGGCAGGAGCCATGCCCCTTCTCTCTAAATTAACAATTGGAGAGTGTTCTTGTCTTGAGATGGTGCCAGACGGATTAAGTGGCATTTCTACCCTTCAGACTCTCATAATTAAACAAATGCCGAAATTGAGAGAAAGGGTATCACCATCAGGACAGGACTTCCACAACATCCGCCATGTCCCATCAATTATCATCAAGGAATAGTCTTCACCCAGAGGTATCTCATTTCTCACAATTCTTTCTTCAGTTTTGGCAAAATAAAATCATAAGCTCTAATCGTGTCGTTATGTATTTAATTTCATTCATTAGTATTCATAACAAAAGAACTCATTGCTGATTTACAGGTTGAATAACTGATCATCAACGCCACTTTTGGTACTCAAAGAAAACATTTTACCTTTCTCTAAAGGGGACATTCCTTGGTAATATTTTTATGAATCTCAACTCTTTCTACGATTGTATAGCCTTTCATTTTATTTTTCGTGTTGCTGATTAAATTTCTTTGCCTTCTTGCTTCAGTCTCGTCGTTGTATTTCTCGATTGTTTGTGTATCAGTAATTGTTTGAAATATTGGTAAGTCAAAGTTGTGTAGTATGGGTATTACATTTGAAATGATGTTATGTTTGAATTGAAATTGATGGTTTGTAACAACTATTAACTCAAATGTTGAAAGTGAAGATTGTGTATATGTGTTTGCGTTGAATTTGGTTTGTATTGAATTGCTTATTTAAACTTTGTTTAATGCACACTTTTACAAGGATTTTTTTTACTAATTGTATACTCCATGAGACATTTTTGATTGAATCTATTTCTATAAAGATTTTTTTTGGATTTCTTTTTTTCGTTCCAATACCTCTTGGTCAAAATATTCGTCAATTCACTTTAATTCTACTATGTCTCCTTCTATAAAGTGTCTATTCACTTTAATGTTATTGGTTTGATTATCTTGAATTTAGATATACTGATTGCCACCTTCTTATAAGGTATATAACATTTAGAGAGAGAAATTTCAGTCGACAATTTTTATAGCCATATACTTCAGTTAAGCCACTTTTTCACTCATCTGGAATGGATTTTGCTTTTGCACTGGAGTACTGGTTCAAGTGACTAGATTTCCTCCGATAAATCTAAAATACTTAATCTATCGTGGAACTCTTTCATTGGGTTGCCAACTAAATTCACCGAGTTGAGAATTCGGTTGTTGCAAATTTAGTTAAAAAATTAATGTTCACATACATAATATTCTAGATTTTTATCCCTATTTTGATAATCATGTTTTCTAGTAGTATTTTTCATCTAATTTCTAACTTTTACCTTCCTTAGCCGCATTAGGGGAGGGAGAATAGAACTAGATAATATAATTGTATTGTACCCCCAGATATTCCAATAGTAGCATTTTATAATTTCCTACTCTTTTGATATTAATCTATTGTTTTTACCATTACTTAATTCATTTAATTTTTATTATATCAAAATTTTAAATCAAAACTAACTATCTCTCTCATTGTTTCAATGGTCTTAAATTAGTTTTGAGGATATTAACTTAGCTAGATACTCCCTCCGTCCCACAAAGATGGTCTCACTTTGACCGGACACGGGTTTTAAGAAATGTAATGAAAATTGAGTTGAAAAAGTTAGTGGAATGTGAGTCCTACTTTTATATATTAATTTTATAATAAAATATGAGTAGGAATGAGTTAGTGCAATATGAAGTCAACTACCAAATATGGTAAAAAGTGAAATTGGACAAATTTTATGGGACGAACTAAAATAGAAAAATGGGACAATCTTTGTGAGACGACGGAGTAGATTGGAGTAGTAGTGCAGTACAAGTTAATCTATTAGTAGTACTTACTTAGATAAATTTAAATTTCAGTTATGAGATATCCGAAAGTCTTAATAAAATCTAGATTAAATGCTAAAATTGGTCCTGAACATATACCGATTTTATGATTTTGGTCCTAAATTTTATCTTTTGAATTTTTTGGTTCTGTACATTTCAAATCGGATCACAAATTCTTTTATCTTTTGGTTCTGTACATTTCAAATCGGATCACATTTTATCTTTTGGTGGGTTTCAGGGAAAAATACAAATTCTTTCGAGTTCTTTGACTGGGGAATATAAGCGCTTGGAGCTTATTTTGCAGTTTATGAGCTCCAACTACTTTGTAAGAATTTATAAGGTGTTGAACGACTGATTACCTTTTTTAAAACTTATAAACTCGATGAAACACCTACTTAGTCCACCATTTCGCTATTTAATTGGTTGCCGTTTAATATTATTTCAATATGCAGACTTTGCATTGGAAGAAAGATTTGAGAATATTGCAAATGAAGTGCAGAAATGTGGGTATCTGCCATTGGCAATTACTTTACTAGGTGGGGTCTTGAGAAAGAAAAATTCGATGGTGGAGTGGGAATTAGTAAATGAGGATATCAAAAAAGTCATATATAGAGATGAAAAGCAGATTGATGAAGTGCTAAATTTAAGCTATGAAAGTCTACCCTATTATTTGAAGCCTTGCTTTCTCTGTATGGGTTTTTCAATGAAGACGAAACCATGAACGCTTGGGATCTATATAAGATGTGGATAGCACAAAGCATGATTTCATATGAGAATATTGGAGACAAGGAGGACACTTTAATGGACATCGCTGAGCTGTACTTTTGTGAGTTGGCCTCCAGGTCCATCGTTCAAGTTGAAATTCAGTATACTTATGATGACGGTGCAAATAGAACTGGACAATATTATAGATGCAAACTTCATGACGTAGTACGAGAACTATGTTTGAAATCGGGGAAACGGGAGGATTTTGGAGTGTTGAGTTTTGAGTATCATGGTGGGAAACTTAGTACTTCCTTGCATATGAAAATATACAATATTTGGCTATTCATTTCAGTAGTGGAGTTGAACACGAGTCTACAATCGCTTGTGGAGAAGATACTGGCAAGCATTTAAGGTATCTTCGATTATCCAATCTCATAGATTCGAATATTGAGTTCCCCACACAGAGTATAGTTGATTTTCAGAAATTCAGATTGTTGAGAGATCTAGTTATCGTGGGATTCAAATTTGCAGGAGGAAAGTTACCAAGAGGAATCACTAATCTTGTTCACCTTAGATTTTTGCGTTTAGAAGAATGTAAACTTGATAAGCTACCATCATCCATCAGGAATTTGGTATACATGGATACCCTTGATTTAATGCTTTCAGAGAATGTTGAAGTTCCAAATGTTTTTAAGGAGATGTTGCGATTGAAACACTTGACATTTCCTGTGTACGGAAATGAAAAGGTTGGAATATATCGAGTAAGATTGTTCTACTATACACATTGATAGTAGATATCATGAATTAAAAGGTATGAGCAGAATGAAGCATCTCCAACGTTGTTTAGCAACAATACACAATAAAGAAAGCTTGTCAGCTTATCAAGAATGCCATTATGAATTGGAAGAAGATAGTGGTTTGTCATGTTTCTATTCAATCCAGTTGTGATTTAACAACTGATCAAATGCTGGAGAAGGCTTTGACATGTCCCAATCTTCATGAGTTTGGTATTAGCTCTAAGTTAGGAAAGTTACTAACACAGTGCGGGAGTGACTTGATGAGCTCGAAACATAGGATTTTGGATCTGTTTGAAACTGAGATTGAGGATGATCCAATGGGGATACTCATACTAGGAAAGCTTCCTTGCTTAATAAGATTGCGATTATATTGGAAATCAGTTGTTGGGGAGGAGATGATGTGTCCAGCAAACAGTTTCCCTTTTCTTAAGAGGCTAACGTTGAGAGGTTTACCAAATTTAAGGAAGTGGAGAGTGGAGGCAGAAGCCATGCCCCTTCTCTCTAAACTAACGATCGGAGAGTGTTCTTTTTTGGAGATGATTCCAGAGGGATTGTGTAGCATTTCCATCCTTCAAAAACTTGTGATTGAAGGAATGCCGAAATTGAGAAAAATGGTATTGCAATCAGGACAGGATTTCCACAAAGTCCGCCATGTCCCTTCAATTCGCATCATGGACTAGTCTTCACCCAGGTATCTCATTTCTCACATTTTCATTCCTCAGTGTTGACATGTTTTCTTTAGTTGCAAATTTATCGTAACAAAATGAGTGATGAGAAATGATTACTCTGCTTGGGTTATATTTTAAATGTCAAAATATATGCATTCCATCACGTGAAGTTAGGCATAATTATTACTCCTTATTTTTTGCCATAAAACCAACACATCCTTTATCTCCTTGCATCTATTTTTCTTGTCATACCTTCAGAACTAACAGTCTCATCTCATTAATCTAAGTATCCAACACAATTCTAAAGTTTAAGGTTAACTGATGCGAATATGTTATCGAGAATTAAATATATTAATAATTATATCCCATGATGTAAATTCTAAAAGGCTAGTACTCAAACATTACAAGTGTTGGTTAATTACAAAAAGGATTGTTTTTTTTATTATTATGCACTAAAGTTTGTATGTAGTATTAGGTTTAATTTTGTTTAATTGGTCTTAAACTTAATTGCTTGTCATTTAGCGTCACAATTCTTAAGAAGACATTTACTTTTGGGTAGTGGATATATAAAATTTAAAATTTAGTGTAGTGGGTATATAAGATTAATATTTTGAGCTTATTTGAAGACTTTAGGAAATTTAGAACGTCTTTAAGAAAAGTTGATTTGTAACATTCTTTTAAATAAAAATATATGCAACTTTATGAATTACATATAAGGATCGTAATCATTTGGAGAACTACTAATTATGAACATTTGCATATTTTATGCAAATGTTGTATTAACTTGTAATGAACATATAATAAACTATTCCTTATAATGAACATTATATGCCTAATATTTTTTTATAAGGGATAGTTCATTATATATATATATATATATAAAATGTTCATTACAAATACATAAAATGTTCATTAATTCAGTGAAAAAGAATTGTTCGCATTTTAACACCCTTTTCATATAATCGTTAAACGGGACATAGGTCTCCAGCTATATCATGATCAGTATAAAAAAGTAAAGTTGTCGGTTGAAATATTTAACAAAATTACAAAATGGAAAACAAGAGCATCTGAGCATGTCGACAAGATTATATTGTAAAGTGATACACACTAGTAGAGCTTTTCAATATTTAATCCAAAGTTGTACATTTAATAATTTCTTAATCGCACGATAAGCAGCAATAATGGAGCATATTTTATTGTGATTATGCGCCTCCATAATTGACAATTAAGCCACTAATGGGCAATGGCCGGTTAACAACAAGGAAAAAGTAACACGTCCATTAGTTTTGCACATACTTTATTTTAAACGCAATAATTGGATCCTCTTTTTAATTAAAAACAGACTATATACCCGCCAATTTCGCCAAAAATAATGGAAACATATAAACATGAAACCATCACTACACTGTCTTAATTCCGGCTGCTACATTCGCCACCAATTTCACCAAAAATTCTGACTGGTAAAACAATTGAAAAGAATTAAAGCTTGGAATTGCTGTAATGGCAGAAGCAGTGGTGTCAATTGTTCTTGAAACCATCCGTGATTTGCTATTGGAAGAGGGAAGGTTTTTAGCTGGTGTTGCCGATCAAGTCAAGGAGCTCGAGCGGCAGCTCAAAGAGATGAAGTGTTTCCTCGAAGATGCTGATAAAAGACGACATAAGAGCAGTACCATCTCCAATTGGATCTCGGAGATCAGAGATCTCGTCTACAGATCCGAATCCACCATTGAAAGACACGCAGCTTATCAAGTTTCTTCAAGGAGAAGAGGCCTCACACAGTTCATCCGCAAATATTCCTGCATTTTGGAAGATTGCTACTCACTCCACCAATTAGGCTCCGAGATTTCACAAATTACATCAAATCTCGAGAGTAACGGTATAAAAAGAAGCATAATCATGAATCCAAATGGAGAGGAGGGAAGCTCAGGTGGAAACAAGAAGTCAAGGAAGACTTTCCCCTATTTGGAGATGGGAGATTGCTTCCTAGGCATGGAGGATGAGGTGAAGCAGCTTGTTCTCACCTAGGGAAAGATACAGAGCATCGAATTATATCAGTGTGGGGAATGGGAGGCTCAGGCAAGACAGCAATTGCCAAGAAGCTCTACAACGAGACGACCGACTTTGATCTGTCGGCGTGGGTTTGCATTACTCAGCAATGTGAGAGTCGATCAGTTTGGGAGGATGTTCTGAGGCAACTAGAGAAGAAGAAGGGTGTTTCAAGCCTGAACGATGAGCCAAGAATAAGGGAGGATCCGAATCTGATCAACTCAGAGTTGATAGAGAGACTATGTGAGATACAAAGAGAGAAGCGATGTCTCATTGTTTTGGATGATGTTTGGGAAATTTCTCATTGGGAGGAGTTGAAGCATCCATTCGTTGTCCAAAATTTGCAGAGCAAAATATTGGTGACAACACGGAAACAAAAGGTTGCAGAGATTGGATTGGCAGTGAAACATGGGCTTTTACATACGGATGCTGCTTTGGAACTACTCAAAAACAAAGCATTTCAGCATGGAAACATTCCAGGTCAGTTTTATAATACTCCCCCCCGCCTTCTAGAAATAGATACTTTCTAATGCAAAATTGATCTTAGAAGAAAGAGAAAAAGAAAAAGTATCTAATGTCTTGTTAATGGATAATGAGACTCAAATCATTATTAGTGTAATGCATGGTAAATAAGTTTTTGAAACTTAAAGTGGACTAGTTTTGGTGGATAAACCAAAATGCCAAAATTGAACTACTAAAAAATTCCTGTTTCTATAATAAATTACAAGTCGTGGTTCTTCGTTGTGAGTTTTGGAATATGGTTCCACATGAGAAAATGTTGCTCTTAAAAAAATCCTTTGTTTCAATAATAAATTGTCTAGTAAGTATATTTACTAATCGCATTTTTGGCGCATTTAATTTTGTGAGTTTTGGGATATGGTTCCACACATGAAAATGTTACTACTCTGTTTCATAATAGAGATAAATTTATAAAGAAATGAAATCCAAAGTAAATATTCGAATACACAGCACACTAGAACTATTTCTGTAAATTTACCATTGCTTATAAATTGAGTTGATAAAATTATTTTTGAAGTGCTATTAAGCTACTGAAGCATATTTTATTATAGAGTAGTAGTTTGACTTTGATTATAAGCTTATTTTGCCAAATATTTTGAAAGAATTTAAGGTCTTGAACAATTTGTAACTTAGTTTTAAAAAACTTGTAAGACACTATCTTAGTTAATTGCACTATTCAATTAATCGTCATTTATTATTACTTCAATATGCAGACTTTGCTTTGGAAGAAAGATTTGAAAAAATTGGGAAAGAAATGGTACAAAAATGTGGTTATTTGCCATTGGCAATTTCTTTACTCGGTGGGGTCTTGAGAGAGAAAAAATCGATTGTTGAGTGGGAATCAGTAAATGAGCACATCAAAGCAGCCATATATGGAGTTGAAGAGCAGCAGATTGATGAAGTGCTAAATTTAAGCTATGAAAGTTTACCATATTATTTGAAGCCTTGCTTTCTCTATATGGGTATATTTGATGAGGATGAAACCATAGATGCTTTTAATCTATATAGAATGTGGATAGCACAAGGCATGATTTCATATGAGAATATTGGAGACAAGGAGGACACTTTAATGGACATTGCTGAGAAGTATTTAAGTGAGTTAGCCTCCAGGTCCATTGTTCAAGTTGAAATTAATCTTTATTATGGTGTCGGACATAAAAAATATGGTAAATGCAAACTTCATGATGTAGTACGAGAACTATGTTTGAAATTGGGAAGAAGTGAGGATTTTGGTGTGCTGAGTTTGGAGTGTAAAGGTGGGAAACTTAGTACCTTACTACGGGAAGCTTCGTCGCATATGAAGATACAACATCTGGCAATCGATTTCAGAAGTGAAGTCGAGCATGAGCATATAGTTGCCTGTGGAGAAGATACTAGGGAGCATATAAGGTCTGTTCGATTATTCAATCTCAAAGGATCGAATGTTGTTGAGTTCTCCCCACAAAATATAGTTGATTTTCAGAAATTCAAATTGGTAAGAGATCTATGTTTTTTTAGATTCAAATTTGCTGGAGGAAAGTTACCGAGAGGAATCACTAAACTTGTTCACCTTAGACGTTTGCGTTTACAAAGATGTGAACTTGATAAGCTACCCTCTTCCATGAAGAATTTGGTGTATATGGATACCCTTGATTTAATAGGTTCGATGAATGTTAAAGTTCCAAATGTTTTTAAGGAGATGCTGCGATTAAAACACTTGATTCTTCCTTTCTATGGAAATGAAAACATTAGAAATTATCGACTAAGATTGGATGAGGGAGTATATGAGTTGGAGACTCTACTATTCTTTGATAGCAGATGCCATGAAATTAAATGTATGGACAGAATGAAGAATCTTCGATATTTTAAAGCAAAAATATATGATAATGAAAGCTTGTCAGCTATCATGAATGACATTATGAACTTGAACAAGATACAGGATTGTCAAGTAACCATTCAAGGAAGTTGCGACTTAACATGTGAGGGAATGCTGGAGAAGGCTTTGACATGTCATAATCTTTATGATTTGAATATTGTATCTAAATCCGTGAAGGCGCTAGCAAAGTGCGAGAGTGATTTGTTGAGCTCCAAACTTAAGTGTTTGAATCTGTTTCGTTGTGTGATTGAGGATGATCCAATGGGGATACCGGGGAAGCTTCCTTGCTTGATAATATTGCGATTTTATCCAGAATCATTTGTTGGGGAGGAGATGAGGTGTTCAGCAAACAGTTTTCTTCGGCTCAAGAAGCTAGAATTAATAGGTTTACCAAAGTGGAGGGAGTGGAGAGTGGAGGCAGGAGCCATGCCCCTTCTCTTTCAATTAACAATCGTAGACTGTTCTTGTCTGGAGATACTTCCAGAGGGATTGACTGCCCTTTCTACCCTTCAGACTCTCGTAATTAATAAAATGCCGGAATTGAGCAAAAGGGTATCACCAGCAGGACAGGATTTCCACAAAGTCCGCCATGTCCCACAATTCGTATCTATGACTAGTCTTCACCCAGGTATCTCATTTCTCACATTTTTATTCGTTAGTTTTGGCAAGTTTCATTTAATTGCAAATTTATAGTAAGAAAATGAATAGTAAGAAAAAATTGCTTTCTATATGTGTATAATATTTTTGTGGTCCCTTTGTTTTTTTATTCATGTTCTTTAAGTATCAATTTTACATGATAATATTGTTGTGGATTACAATGAAAAGGGGAAAATGAGCTGCCCAGGAAAATTTTCATTATGTCAGAGAATAATTATCTATGTATAAAATTTCTCAAATAAAATACTGAAAATATAAATGTTCCATGATTCCATCATTTTACATCAAACACATCTTTACTATTTTTGTTGCCTATGTGTCCACAGTTACAAGGTATTGGTTCATTAGAGGCTTATAAGCTCTTGAAAATTACTTGGCAAAATAAAATCATAAAGTCTAATCCTGTCAGTATGTTATTATTTTCATTTATTTGTATTTATAACAAGAGAACTCTTTTGTATTATTGCTAATTTTACAGGTTGAGCATTGATCCTTTGGAGAATAACTGATTATTACTACCACTTTTGGTGCTCAATGAAAACAGCATCTTACCTTTCTCTAAAGGGTACATTCCTTGCTAAAGTGTTAATAAAGCTCAACTCATTAAAATGTAGTATCGTCTTTAATTTTATTTTTCTTGCTCTAAAGGGTACATTCCTTGCTAAAGTGTTAATAAAGCTCAACTCATTAAAATGTAGTATCGTCTTTAATTTTATTTTTCTTGTGTTGCAGGTTACGTTTCTCCTCCTTCGAGCTTCAATCTTGTTGTTGAATATGATATTATATATGAATGATGTTGTGTTTGATTGACTATGATGGTGTGCAATAATTCAAATGTTGAAAGTGTGAAGTATTGTATAATTGTGTGTGGGTTGAATTTGGTTTGTATTGAATAAGAATTGCTCGATGAAGCTTTGTTCAGTATTGTAAAATTGTGTGTGGGTTGAATTTGGTTTGTATTGAATTGATGTATTAAGCTTTGTTCATTATTGTAAACTAATTGTGTGTGTGGATTGAATTTGGTTTGTATTTAATTACTTGATTAAGTATGTTCACATGCTATTTAGTGGGTTAGTGGGCTATATGTCTAGTGGGCTATAAGTCTAGAGAGACGAAAATCAGATTGATGGAGTCCTGAATTTAAGTTATGAAAGTCTGCCCTATTATTTGAAGCCTTGCTTTCTCTATATGGGTATTTTCAAGGAGGACGAAATCATATATGCTTGGCGTCTATATCATATGTGGATAGCACAAGGCATGATTACGTATGAGAATGTCGGAGACAATGATGACACTTTAATGGACATCGCTGAGATGTACTTAAGTGAGTTGGCCTTCAGGTCCATTCTTCAAGCTGACATTCATGAAGGTTATGATGTCGCAAATAGATCTGGAAAGTATAATACATGCAAACTTCATGACGCAGTAAGAGAACTATGTTTGCCTAATTATAGTACTACTATAATAACATCAAATTATAGAGTACTACACATATTATAAACTTATGACATTAATGAATTCATGAAGGTTGTGATTTTCAGAAATTCAAATTGCTTAGAGATCTGGTTATTGTGAGATTCAAATTTGTGGGAGGAAAGTTACCAAGAGGAATTACTATTCTTGTTCATCTTAGATGTTTGCGTTTAGAAGCATGTGAACTTGATAAGCTGTCGGCATCTATTAAGAATTTGGTATACTTGGAGACCCTTGATTTAACAGGTTCAATGAATGTTGAAGTTCCAAATGTTTTTAAGGAGATGTTACGGTTGAAACACTTGATTTTTCCTGACTATGGAAATGAAAAGGTTGGAAAATATCGAGTAAGATTGGATGAGGGATTAGATGGGTTGGAGACTCTACTACTCGTTGATAGTCGATATCATGAATTTAAACGTATGGGCAGAATGAAGAATCTCCGACGTTTTGCAGCAATAACATACGATAATGAAAGCTTGTCAGCTATCATGAATGCCATTAGGAACTGGAACAAAATGGTGGTGTGTCATGTTTCTATTGAAGGCAGTTGTGACTTAACAAGTGAGAAAATGCTGGAGAAGGCTTTGACATGTCCCAATCCACATTACTTGATGATTAGGTGTAAGTTAGGGAAGGCGCTAGCAGAGTGCGGGAATGAGTTGATGAGCTCGAAACTTAGGTTTTTGGATCTATTTGGATCCGAGATTGAAGATGATCCTATGGGTATACTGGGAAAGCTTCCTTGCTTGATAAGATTGCGATTATATTGGGAATCATTTGTCGGGGAGGAGATGACGTGTCCAACAAAAAGTTTTCTTAGCCTCAAGAGGCTAACAATAATTGGTTTATCAAAGCTGAGGGAGTGGAGAGTGGAGAGTGGAGGCAGGAGCTATGCCCCTTCTTTCCCAATTACATATCGAAAAGTGTTCTCGTCTGGAGATGGTTCCGCAGGGATTGAGTGGCATTTCTACCCTTCAGAAACTCGTAATTAAACAAATGCCGGAATTGAGAGAAAGAGTATCACCATCAGGACATGATTTCCACAAAGTCTCCCATGTCCCATTAATTATCATCAAGGACTAGTCTTCATCCAGGTATATTTCATTTCTCAGATTTCCTTTCTTCAGTTTAGATGTGATTTCAAAGTTGGCATGTATCCTAAATTGCAATGTTTTGGACAGTAACCGGCCCCATAATTGAGTTGACGAGACAAGTTAAAAGTACTAGTGTTTGCCCTTCTCATTCACATCTTTATTTATAATTTTTTTTTTAAAATTTCTCCTTGAAAAAAAGCGATGAAACCATAGCACTCGTCTCCAAATATGATTCGTCAGGATTCTAAAGTCTAAAGTTTAACTTTTAACTGAGGCAAATTGTTAGAGTCTCCGGCCAAAATATCTCGCTTAGTCATCACGATCATGCCTCAGTTACATAAAAATTGTCCAGCCAGGGGCAAATGCAGAAAAATGTTACAGTAGGGGCTATACATTTCAAATTTTGTAGTATGAGATAATAATTTTTCTATATTTTATTATTTTATTAGGGGCTTTTGCATTTCATTTTACATTAAATACCAACAAAATCATAATATTATATAACTAAAATATTGAAAAAAATTTGTTAGGAAAGGGCTTACGCCCCTCCTTATAATCACATGTGTGTCCACCCATGTGTCCAGCCACGCCACAGCCACGCCTAACGGACGAAAATGGAAAAGAGTGACAATTATTGTAGGATGAAGGGAGTATTTTTTAAAATCTGTTCCGAGTCAAATAATAACAAATTATTAAGGACGAAGAGAATATTCGATACTACTACCGATGGGAAAAATGTTAAATGAAAAATGACATCTCGCAATCTAAGTTAAGGAGTACTACTACTCAAGCTTCGTTAGTGGGCTATAAGTCTAATTGATAAAATGTGTCCCAACACTGTAGGCCCAAAAAAAGAACAGAAACTTCATTTACGCCGCCGCTGGTTGGGATGAGGCAGGGAGCAGACGGAGTTGGGTCGGCGGCCGATGAAAGGCTACCCTCCGAGGTCAGCCTGATTTGATCTGGGATGCTGACTAGATTTAATTCTGCTTGTGTGTATTCTAGTGCTCACGATTTCTACAAAATGATGCTGACTAGATTTGTATTGTCATATATTAGTGGTCCCCATTGCTTTTAGTATCATGTTGGAAAATTTGAGAAAGTTGGAGAAAAATATTTTAGCATTAATATTACATGAGTAATATAATTATGTCCACTAGTAGAGCTTGCACTCAATAGTTCGTACGTTTAGGCCCTATTTGATATGATGGAATAAAATGAGAAATGAAATGACATTTCTATCTTTATTTTATTTTTTTGCTTGGTAAAATTATTTTCTTAGGACATCACCATTTCATTATCTTTGCTTGGTAAAATGGGGAATGGAATGATGTCACCATTCCATTTGAAATGGCAATTCCATTCCACAAGGGAATACTTATTCCATCCGTTTAGCTAAGAAATGACTTTTCCATTTCATTTTCCTTTCTTCATATATTAAAATTTAACAAAATTGTATATATATTGTTTTATTATATTTAAATTTAATATTAAATTTTATAATAAAATTACAATTTTGAAAACACACACACAAACACATATGCGCACACACACATCCCATCACACACACATGCACGCTAACACATATGCACACACTCACACACAACACCACATATAAACACACACAGCGACACATATATGTGTTGGGATCCTCTAATGTGGAGGGGTGCACTGTAAGTTTTGTGTCTCACATATGTGACATGTGATAGAATCCTAAATAGAATTGGATTTTATTATAATACATTATTTGGTATAAGACACATTTACCCTAATTAATTGACTATCAATTAATTATTGTCACATATCAATTAATCAAATAATCATGTTATATTGCTCCAAAGAGAATATATATTCATGTATATATATATATATATATATGTATATGTATGTCAATTGATTGCCAATGAATGGAAAAGATTGATTATATAATCTTTTTATGGAATGAATATTCATTCCCTTGTTCATCAAATAAAGAATTGTGCGTATATATTATTAAGATTTGATTAGAATTGATTTTGATCAATTAGTAATATTAATAGACGGAAGATTATATTCCTGGTCAATAAGAAACGTATTTACTAATTATTTTGGGCCTCTTTGATGGAAAGGGCTTTTAGGGTTTGATCATTAGGGTTTGTCCTCTCTCTGCCTATAAATACAAGTGTGGTGATCCCATCAAATAACACACATCAAGAGAACACATAAACGAGGGAAAGAGAGAGAAACAAATCCTTGGAGTTGGAGTTACGCCACTACGCCAAAGAAAGTCCGGGGAAGTTCGTCTCCTCCTTCCTCAATCGCTTCCGCTATGGATCGCAAAGGTATGTCTCGATCCTATTATGATTATGGTTTACGTGAAATACATGTTGTTCGAAGATCTTGCTTTATTTATATTCAATTATGTAATCTTGAATATATGATGATAAATAATGTCCAACATGTGGTATCAGAGCATGGTTGAGAACTCATGTATTTTCGTATTATTGAAACCATAATTTTATGTCTTTTGCTTTAATTCTACGCGTCGTGAGAAAATTAATTGTGTCTATTATCTAGTGCCACAATTTAAATATATTGAGATTCATTTGGGTATAGTAACTGTGTATATGCACGTTTACCAAATTTGTGTTAAGCTGATGAATTATGTTTGTATACATTGTGAATGTATTCTGAGAATTGCAATTTTGCAATTGGTAATTCAGTTTTGTTTATGTTATTCGCATGATTTGAGTATGTATCAATTACTGTCTTTATGATTTCTTGTTCCTGTACTACTATAGAGGCAGTGTTTGAATGGTTTTGCTATTTAGTTTGATTAGTTCTATTCGAATAATATATTTGCGAAGTACAGGTCAATTACCTTATTAATTGATGTTGTTCATTCTGTGTGATTATATTCGATATATATTCACAATATGTTGTGTATAAAGGATTGTTATCTGATGCCATAAATTTGTGAGAGAGATTGTGTGTATGTTTCTCTCAAATTTTAATTACATTGAAATTAATGTATTATTGATTATATTATATTTATTTTGCAATCACTAAAGTGAGGCTAAATAAGGAGAGTCTATAATCAAACTCATATGAAAATTCGTTTAAGCAATTAATTATTATATGTTCTTGATTATATTATGTTTATTTTACAATCACCAAAGTGAGGTGAAATAATAAGAGTTTATAATCAAATTAAGTAAAAATCTGCTTAAGCAATTAATCACTTTACATTCTTGAATATATTATGTTTATTTTGCAATCACCAAAGTGAGGTAAAATAAGAAGAGTTTATAATCAAGTTAATATGAAAATCTATATATGCAATTAATCATCATGCTTGTTTTGGCTATTCATTATCTAAATAGTTTGTTTGTCATAAAAGGTCTAGATTCCCAAAGGAAATAGTCTTTGCGACATAATGAACACTAATGGAGTTAATAATTTAATTGGTATCGATTACCCAAAGGTAACGCCAATTTATTATTACTCAATTACTGAATTAGTGAATATTGAAAGCATGATGTTTATTATTGTATGCAAAACTACCCAAAGGAGTTTTTCATAATTATGTCTTTTTATATGGATTTTCAAATTAATGTTTGTGTTATTATTCAAAGCTTTATGTGAGCACTCATGTTCTTAATTTTCCCTATAATTGCAGCATCATTTTCTACTAGTTTGTTTACTTCAAAAGTTCCCCAACTTAATGGAACCAACTTCTCTGAATGGAAAGAGAAACTTGAGTTCACCCTGGGAGTGATGGACTTAGACCTAGCATTGTTGAATGATAAGCCAACTGATCTTTCTGATGAAAGTAGTTCGGCTGAGATCACTGCCCATAATGCTTGGGAAAAATCTATCAGGCTAAGTTTGCAGTTCATCAGAATGTCTATTGCCGATAATATTGAGGCAAGCCTCCCAGCGACTGAAGTTGCAAAGGAATATTTGAAGAATGTTGAAGATCGCTTCAAAACTGCAGACAAGTCTCTTGCAGGAAAACTTATGAAGGATCTTATGAGCATGCGATATGATGGTTCTCGGACCATGTACGAGCATGTGATGGACATGAACAACACTGCTTCCAAGCTGGGAAAGTTAGGATTACCGGTGGATGAGGGTTTCCTTGTCCAATTCATTCTAACTTCCTTGCCTCCTCAGTATGGGCCATTCCAAATTCACTATAACACTATAAAGGATAAGTGGACTCTAAATGAATTGGGAAATATGTTGGTCCAAGAGGAGCAAAGGCTGAAGGAGCATGGAATGAGTTCATCTCATGCTCACATTGCAACTGAAGGAGCATCTAAGAAAGTTGGGAATTTGCCAAACAAAGGCAAGAAACGTGCACCTCCCAAAAGGAATGTGAACTCTCAAACCAAGCTTAAGAAGAAGGGCAATAATGACAAGTGTCGTTTCTGTGGAAAGGATGGACACTTTCAGAAGGACTGCGACAGACATCGTCAGTGGTTCGAAAAGAAAGGTGAATTTTTAGGATTCACAAGCTTTTTTGAATCAAATATGATCGTTGTTCCGTCTAATACTTGGTGGATTGAATCTGGTGCTAATGTTCATGTTTCGAATTCCTTGCAGGGATTCCTTATGACCCAAACCACAAGACCAAATGAGAACTTCTTGCTTATGGGAAATCGGAATAAGGCTCCAGTCGAAGCTATTGGGACATACCGATTAATTTTAGATAATGGTTTTCATTTGGACTTGTATCACACCCTTTATGTTCCGACTCTTTCTAGAAATTTAATTTCTGTTTCGAAACTTGATTATGATGGGTTTAATTTTGAGTTTGGGAATAATTGTTTTACTTTATTTAAGAATTCCAATATTATTGCTTCTGGTTTTATTGTTGATGGTTTATACCAATTATTTCTTAATAATTCAGAAGCATGTATAACCCTGCAAAATAATGACGAAACCAAACATAGTGCGATGAATGAAAATTCATCATTCTTATGACATAAAAGACTGGGACACATTTCCAGTGAAAGAATTAAGAGGCTTGTAAAGGATAATATTCTTTCGAATTTAGACTTTACAGACTTTACTGTTTGTGTGGATTGTATTAAAGGTAAACAAACCAAACACAATAAGAAAAATGCCACAAGAAGCACTGAGCTCCTTGAAATTATACATACAGATATTTGTGGACCTTTTGATGTCCCAACTTTTGGTGGAGAAAAGTATTTTATCACCTTTATTGACGATTATTCGCGTTATGGATATATTTATTTATTGCATGAAAAATCTCAGGCAGCAGAAACACTTGAACATTTTGTGACTGAGGTTGAAAGACAATTAAATAGAAAGGTGAAGATTGTTCGATCTGATAGGGGTGGTGAATTTTATGGTCGTACCACTGAAATGGGTCAATTATCTGGACCGTTTGCCAAATACTTAGAAAAGCATGGCATTTGTGCGCAATACACAATGCCTGGTACGCCTCAACAGAATGGTGTTGCTGAAAGACGTAACCGAACTCTCATGGAAATGGTTAGACGTATGTTAAGCAATTCTACCTTGCCCATATCGTTGTGGATGTATGCTCTAAGAACCGCTATGTATGTATTAAACCGGGTTCCTAGTAAGGCTATGCCAAAGACTCCTTTTGAACCTTAGACAGGTAGGAAACCCAGTTTACAGCACCTTCATGTTTGGGGCTGTCCAGCGGAGGCTAGAGTATACTCCCCGCAAGAAAAGAAATTGGATTTCAGAACAGTAAGCGGTTACTTTATTGGTTACCTGGAAAAATCCAAAGGATATAGGTTTTATTGTCCTAATCATAGCATGAGAATTGTTGAAACTGGAAATGCAAGATTCTTTGAGAATGGTGAGATCAGTGGGAAGTTCTGACACTCGTAATGCGGTCATTAGTGAAATAAGGGTAGAATTCCCTCTTCCCTTAATTCCTCAAGAATCAAGTGTACCAAATATTGTTGAACAACCTAACAATATTGAACACTTGAATGACCAACCACTTAATGAAGATGCCGAAGTCATTGAAATAGATGTGGAAGAGCCACCTCCAGAAGTGCCACTAAGGCGTTCTCAACGAGAACGAAAATCGGCAATTTTTGATGACTATTTGGTATATCTCCAAAAATCTGAATGTGATATAGGGATACACAACGATCCAGTTTCATATTCACTAGCCATTAAGAGTAATAATTCTAATAAATGGGTTGATGCCATGATAGAAGAGTTGAAATCTATGGATTTTAATGAAGTCTGGGACCTTGTCGCATTGCCTGATGGACACAAGTGCATTGGGTGTAAATGGGTCTTCAAGACCAAATTCGACATGAACGGTTTAATCGAACGATTTAAAGCCAGACTTGTTGCCAAAGGTTACACTCAGAAAGGTGGTGTTGATTATAAGGAGACCTTCTCTCCTGTATCAAAGAAGGACTCACTTAGAATTGTTTTGGCACTTGTAGCCCATTTCGACTTGGAGCTACATCAAATGGATGTGAAAACTGCTTTTCTGAATGGTGATCTGGAAGAAGAAGTCTACATGGAATTGTTGGTTTTGCAGCGGAAATTTATTTAGTATGATTGAAAGATTTACATCTAAACATGCTTTTTCAGATTGTAAACTAGAAACATGTTCATAAGCATATAATCACAGATCATACTGAATATATGCAATTAATAACAACATACCGTAGAAATTCAAGAGTTGAATTCAGACTCCTTCTTCAATTGATCTCTACCACGGATCTTCTGATCCGTTCCCTTTAACTTGGAATTGACCTTTGTGTGGGCAAAGCTTGTCAAATCCTCAAAAGCCGGAGAAGAATTGAAGAACCCTAAATACCGAAAATTCACTCTCTCTCACAGATTGCAGAGAACGAAAAATATCGGTAGAATTATTTCTGTCTTCTCTTCTTCTCCCTTTTATACTAAGTTAATTATTTTGGGCCAGACCAGGGATCTGTGGAGGATTGGATTGGGCCATAGTTCAGGCTTTCACTAATTAAAACTAATTTAATTCAAGCCCAAACTTAAATATTATTATCATCCACTATAGATATAATATTGACTGCCCGTCCAAACCGAAATTACGAGTATTCCGGGACTTCCTCTTTAATTAAATCATTTCCCGTGTTAAAGATATAAATATCCATTAATTAATATCAAGTCTGCTATCTGACTTTTATTAATTAATTTCTTTTTCCAAGAGTGGTCTAGTTCAGAAACATTATTTATTATTCATGGAATAAATTCCAACTGGCCAGTTTTCTGAATAATAAAACCTTTTTCTAAACACCTCTTGAGGATATTATCAGACTGGCCTCTCCCAGCACACGATTCATTGCAATAACAATACTAGCACCACTTAGACATTAACGATCACTACCCAATCTATCAGGATTCTTGGGCAACGAAATACCCTCACCATTTGATAAGTCAAAGTAGTTTTCAATTAATATCGTATGCTCAATGCTATGTCAACAATGATTAAGAAATGACAATCACCGAGACCTCGTCTTTCAGTAAATAGCCAAGAAAGACTTATCTCACTGTTTGATCCTTTCAGTGCTATACCACACCGACGTCGTTCATTTCCTTAGGCAAGGAAACTTCCGGACTGACGTCGCAACCTTTCGCGATAGGTGGTCAAAGCCTATCTAGGTTGTCAAACAATTTTCCTTCTGCAAGAACCGACAAGTTACCTACTGTGAACGCCGCTCACAACTTGTCTACTTTGCAGAAGACTTAGACTCATTTTGCTTAAACTATGTATTTAAATGAAAAACTTATTTCAACATCTCATAAATACATAAGTAACCCATAAGCAAAACACATTGTAACAAAATATTCTTTCTCATTAAATGGTAAAAATGGATAAAAGAGATGCTTTCAGTATACTAAACTCTAACAATCTCCCACTTATACTCAAAACAACTTTCGAGTATACCAAAACTGCAAAATCCTCCCACTTATACTGAAAGCGGGTCTAGGTCAATCGAACACCTAATCCTTTGTTTTCTGATGCGATCTTGACCACTTCAATGTCTCCTCTCCGCACTATATCACGAATGATGTGATATTTCCTCTCTATGTGTTTGCTTGCCTTGTGGGCACGTGGTTCCCTTGAGTTTGCCACAGCACCAGAGTTGTCACAATAAACAGTGATGCTCTTGGGCATACTCGGAATCACATTCAAATCAATAAGAAAGTTTCTGAACCATACTGCTTCCTTTGCGGCTTCTGATGCTGCCACATATTCAGCTTCCATGGTAGAGTCCACGATGCATTTCTGCTTCACACTCTTCCAAATTACGGCTCCACCTCCTAATGTAAACACATATCCAGAGGTTGATTTCCTCGAATCCCGATCAGACTGAAAGTCTGAATCAGTGTAACCCAAAGGATACATCTCGGATGCCTGGTAAACTAGAGAATACTCCTTAGTTCTTCTCAGATACTTGAGTATTTTCTTTACCGCAATCCAGTGTCCTTGACCAGGGTTAGACTGATACCTTGCTACCATGCCAACGGCAAAGCAAATATCGGGCCTTGTGCATAACATGGCATATATGAGACTCCCAACTGCTGATGCATAAGGGATCCTTCTCATAGCTTCTATCTCAATAGGTGTTTTGGGACACATATCCTGAGACAGAGTGATTCCATGGCTAAAAGGTAGAAAACCTTTCTTGGAATCTTGCATG
>NC_062970.1:43532106-43590735 GCF_023119035.1 Salvia hispanica | reverse complement strand
ATTATATAAATCCAGAATTACAACACAGCAGCACATAAAACAAAATAAACAACAAACCCTAGAAGAACACGAAAACAATAATATGGCGTGATACGGGGCTGCTCCAATATGGCGACGACGAGAAGAAGTCGAAACTAATGCTTAAACCTTGCGAAAAAAATAAACACTCAACCCTAGAAGAACTCGAAACTAATGCTGAAACCATGCGAAAACCTTATTGCTTATTGATTTAACAAAAAAACCAAACAAAGGGTTTTCAAGTCACGCTGAATCAGTTTAATCACAAAATAAATTCGTCTAAAATTACCTTCTTCCATTGTTCAAGAACACGAAAATGATAATATAGCGAGCACGATACGGGGCTGCTCGAATATGGCGACCACGAGAAATAAAACCGCTGCAATCTGTATAATTTTCTGCAATGGAGAAAGATTGAAGAATACCGGAAGAAGAGAAAAAATATTTTGTAGAATCTTTGGATTGAGATAATCAAGCACTTACCATAACCGTCTGTATTGTGATTACCCTAAAATCCCTTATCAGTTTTTTTAATTAATTAAAAAGTATAAATCAGCATCTAATTTCGTCCATTAGATTTAGAAAATAGATGGCCAAGATTAAAAAGGAGAATAGAACATTATATGGAAGAAGGATATGAATACATCCATATATATATATGGATGTATTCACATCCTTTTTGCATCTTTTGTTCTTTTTCCTTCTCAATCTTGGCCACACAATTTGAAGATCTAATGGCCAAAAATAGTGCCACATGTATTTAATTAAAATATTTAAAAAATTCAAAAAGGTCATTTTGGGAAGGCATTAGGCATCGGTTATTTCATTCCATAAATCTCTCCCTCTAATATTAACACATGATTAATGAAGATTGATTCTAATTTTTTTTTGTAAATTAAACTAGATTTTCTCTCTCATCTATCTCTTCATTGTAGACGCCGGTGTTCTACTTTGTAACAAGAGATCTCGAATCTGGCTCGGCTCCTACTCCACTGACGTCGCCGCCGCCCACGCCTACGACACTGTCGTCTTCTACCTCCGCGGCCCTTACACGCCAATTCTAATCACTCTCTACCAGAATTATCATCGTCTTCTACATTGAATACATCTGCAATTTTTTATTTTCTCGTCCCATAATAATTTGTTGATAGATTATATCTCCGAATTATCATTGCAAAACCTCTTTTCCAATGAAGACATCTGCAGTGTTTGATTGTCGTCGCGAATCCTCTTTTCCATTCAACACATCTGCTTTTTTTCATTATTGTCTCCATTTTTCGAGATTTCACTCATTCTCGTTTCATTCATGTCAACAATGGAAGAAGGTTATACATTCAGTTACTTAATTGATTATTCACCAATTTTGGTAGAAAGTTATTGTATTAGTCGTTTAATTGACATATATGGTTTTCTGTATTTGTTTGTGATTAGTTCATCCTTGTATACAGATTTATTTTTCATCGATTTTCGTTTTATTTTCATGAAATCATCTATTGCTTTGAATAATGTACATTACAATGGGTTTGAAGTGTGACATAAATTAAATCCATTCCCCTTTGGGTTTAACAATCCTTGGGGCTAGGGTATAGTACCGACCGAATAATGAAAACGTCACCAGGGGCAGAGAGTTTGAATCATTCCCTTTGGGTTTAGCAACCCATGTGGTTAGGCTATAGCACCACAACATGAATGAAATTTTATTTTTAATGCGTTTCAGGTACTTGAATAATGTACATTACAATGGGTTTGAAGTGTGACATAAATTAAATCCATTCCCCTTTGGGTTTAACAATCCTTGGGGCTAGGGTATAGTACCGACCGAATAATGAAAACGTCACCAGGGGCAGAGAGTTTGAATCATTCCCTTTGGGTTTAGCAACCCATGTGGTTAGGCTATAGCACCACAACATGAATGAAATTTTATTTTTAATGCGTTTCAGGTACAATAAATAATATACTAATAGTATCTAATAATGTACACGGATCAGTTAATAATGTACAGAATGAATAGAATAATGTTGAAAGGAAATTGAATTCATGCCCTTTGGGTTTAGCAATACATGGGGCTAGGTTATAGTACCCTCTCACAAACGGAACCATCACAAATGGCAGAGAGTTTGAATCATTCCTCTTGGGTTTAGCAACCCATGGGTCTAGGTTATAGCACCACAACATGAATTAAATTTTATTTTTTAGTACAATAAATAATGTACTAATAGTATCTAATAATGTACACGAATCAGTGAATAATGTACAGATCGTGCATTACTACAGGACACAAATCGTCCATTATTGAGTAAATAAAATCCATTACACTGAAATAGTTGTACATTATGTTTATCAGTTAAAACTACTCATAAAATCACAACAAAAACGTCTCATAAACATATGCATTACATGACACAAATCGTCCATTACTGAGTAAATAAAATCCATTACACTGAAATATTTTCACATTATGTTTATAAGTTATACTCATAAAATTAGAACAAAAATGTCTCAGAAACATATACATTACAGGACACAAATCGTCCATTACTGAGTAAATATAATCCATTACACGAAAATATTTATACATTTGTACTAGTCTCTGCTTTGTCCTCGGCTAATTTATGCCCAAGCTTCTGGGTTAATGTGATTGGAAGAACATCGTCTACCGCTTTCTCAAAATCAATCCGACGCTGCTTAGTTGCTGTCCAAAATAAGACACAGAGATGTATCACATGAGTATTCTATAATGCACAAATCTTGCTAATTAATGTTAAAAAATGAGTAAATAATGCATAAATTCAAATTTAACCAATGTATAGTATAACTTATATTCTAATGCGTAGACACCATTATTCAATAATGTACAATATCAACCATATAATGGATAATATGAACCAAATAATGTACATCCGTGAAATGCATACAAACCAAAAATTCAACATACTGCTTAGTAATGTACAACATCAAGCAAATTTTTCAATATGACACAAATTGGAAATGCAAGAAATTGGTCAATAATGTCCCCCAACAAACAAATAATGCATGATCTCAGTGTGAACCAATCGTTTCACATTTGCACAAAATTTAGATATACACCATATTGACAATAATGCACAATTTCTCAATGAATACATAGTACAAATGCAAGAAAATGGTCAATGATGTACTACAACGAACAAATAATGCATCATAATAATGTAGTAACAAAATATTTCACAGAAACACACAACTATGCACAGAAAATGACCACATTAACTGTATCAAGATTCAAATTTGATAAAAATTGGATCCCAATAACAACCCATTCAATTAAAATCAGAACTAAATAGATTCATCAAAGAATTACTAAAACCTAAATTTAATAGTGTAGCAAATCAAAATTGAAATCCATCACCAAACCAAAATCTGCAAATTGACAGAATATTTGTACAAGCACTAAAAAGAATACCAAAAATTGAATCAACGAACGACATACAATAGAGAGACCTAATATTGAATTTATGTTATGAAAGAAACCAACCTCGGATTTTCAAAATAGTGGAGATGTTGCGACAATCAATTGTCGAAAACTTAACGGATTTATCCCTTTGTAGAAATTGTTGACGATGGCTTGCTTGACGTCGCCAAATAAACCGTAGAATGGGGAGAAACCCGAGACGATGGACTAATGTCGAGATCAGAAAATATTTACGGTGAAAAACGACTTGTATTGCGATTTTTCTGATCGATTTTGGGGCGGCTAGGGGTTTGGAAGAGAGGGGAATTGAGGGAGAAGAGAGAGACGAAGTGACGGTGAGAGAGTGGAAGGCTAATGGTCTCTCAAAATTGGAATGATATCAATATGCTGAAATCTCGGATTTTGCAGTTTTGAAACGCATCTACAAAATCTTGTGTTTCCTATTCTACCCCCATAATGCACCAAATCGACCAAATAATGCAAAACGGGATCAGATCTGCCCTTTTAATCTAGTCCGTCCATTCCATCAATCTAATGATTGATATTAAGAAGGAAATAGACGCTAAGGGGGCAATAGGACCTTAATGCTCCCCTATATATATATATATATATATAAAATGTTCATTACAAATAAATAAAATGTTCATTAATTCAGTGAAAAAGAATTGTTCGCATTTTAACACACCCTTTTCATATAATCGTTAAACGGGACATAGGTCTCCAGCAATATCATGATCAGTATAAAAAAGTAAAGTTGTCGGTTGAAATATTTAACAAAATTACAAAATGGAAAACAAGAGCATCTGAGCATGTCGACAAGATTATATCGTAGACTAAAGGTCCTTTTTGGTCCTTTACATATGGAGATTTTTTTATTTTGGTCCATAACATTATCTTTTGAATTATTCGGTCCCTCACAGATAAAAACGGGTCACATTTAGTCCGAATTGGACGGAAATGGTTAACTTTAACAGTCAACGAAAATTAATCGAATTTTGACCGGATTATGTTAATAATTAAGTTAAGAATTAAGCTAATATTAAGTTAAAAATTACACTACCGAGCCGGTCCTCTCCCCTCCTCCGCCGAAGTCGGTCTCCTCTCCTCCGCCACCATCTCAAAATCCCAAAATCCCATCAAAATCCTAACCGCGGCTTTATCATAGCCGCAGGAATCGCTACTCCGAGGTGCAACTCGCGCTGATTCGTGCCATGGAAAGTGGAAACCGACGATTCCGGTGCGATCTCGCCGCCTCTGTGGAGGAACAGGAGCCCTAGTCCGTCGCTCCCCCTTCTCTCGCCGGATTCGCGAGCTCAGGCGATCACGAGAGGGCGGTCGGAGCTCATGGAGATGGTGAGGCACATGCCGGAATCATCGTACGAGCTCTCGCTCAAGGATATAGTCGAGCATCATCACAGAGCGGAGAATCAAATCGAAGGCGGTTCGGATCGAGGAGGAGCGGCGACGGGATTGAAGAAGGAAGAGAGCAGAAAAATTGAGCGGCGATTGAGCTTCGAGGATAACTGTTGTATAAGGGGTTCTTTTTGAATATGGCGTTTCCGTTTGCGTTTGTCTAAGAGAAGGAAGAAAACTACTGTTGTTGTTGGTGGTGGTGGTGGGAGTGGGAGAGTTTCGCCGAAGCGGGAGGGGTGGAAGGGCGGTGGTGAGAGGGATTGGTGGAAGAAGAAATTTACGGGATCGAGCAGCAAAACTAGTAATACCAGCGGCGGCGGCAGCACTGGCTCTGGCGGTGGAGGAGAGGGGCGGTGGAAGAGAGGGGACCGGTTCCGGCGGCAGAGGAGAGGGGACTCGTTCCGGCAGGAAGTGTAATTTTTAACTTATTCTTAACTTAATTATTAACTTAATTCGGTCAAAATTCGATTAATTTTCGTTGACTGTTAAAGTTAACCATTTCCGTCCAATTCGGACCAAATATGAGCCGTTTTTATTTGTGAGGGACCAAATAATTCAAAAGATAATGTTATAGACCAAAATCAAAAACTCTTTATATGTTAAGGACCAAAAAGGACCTTTACTCAATATTGTAAAGTGATACACACTAGTAGAGCTTTTCAATATTTAATCCAAAGTTGTACATTTAATAATTTCTTAATCGCACGATAAGCAGCAATAATGGAGCATATTTTATTGTGATTATGCGCCTCCATAATTGACAATTAAGCCACTAATGGGCAATGGCCGGTTAACAACAAGGAAAAAGTAACACGTCCATTAGTTTTGCACATACTTTATTTTAAACGCAATAATTGGATCCTCTTTTTTTAATTAAAAACAGACTATATACCCGCCAATTTCGCCAAAAATAATGGAAACATATAAACATAAAACCATCACTACACTGTCTTAATTTGTTTGTAGTTTTACCAAACGTGTGTGGTTTTCCATATCGGAAATTCCGGCTACTACATTCGCCACCAATTTCACCAAAAATTCTGACTGGTAAAACAATTGAAAAGAATTAAAGCTTGGAATTGTTGCAATGGCAGAAGCAGGAGTGGCGGTTGCTCTTGAAACCATCCGTGATTTGCTATTGGAAGAGGGAAGGTTTTTAGTTGGTGTGGCCGATCAAGTCAGGGAGCTCGAGAGGCAGCTCAAAGAGATGAAGTGTTTCCTCCAAGACGCTGACAAAAGACGACATCAAAGCAGAACCATCTCCAATTGGATCACCGAGATCAGAGATCTTGTCTACAGATCCGAATCCGCCATCGAAAGACACGCAGCTTATCAAGTTTCTTCAAGGAGAAGAGGCCTCAGGCAGTTCGTCCACAAATATTCCTGCATTTTGAAAGATTGCAACTCACTCCGCCAATTAGGCTCCGAGATTTCACAAATTACATCAAGTCTGGAGAGGATAAGCAAGGATATGCAAGAAAACGGCATAAAAAGAAGCATACTCATCAATCCAAATGGAGAGGAGGGAAGCTCGGGTGGAAACAACATGTCAAGGAAGACTTTCCCCAATTTGGAGATGGGAGATTGCTTCGTAGGCATGGAGGATGAGCTGAAGCAGCTTGTTCATCACCTAGGGACAGATACAGAGCATCGAATTATATCAGTGTGGGGAATGGGAGGCTCAGGCAAGACCGCAATTGCCAAGAAGCTCTACAACGAGACGACCAACTTTGATCTGTCGGCGTGGGTTTGCATTACTCAGCAATGCGATAGTCAATCAGTTTGGAAGGAAGTTCTAAGGCAGCTAGAAAATCCACAGAAGAAGAAAGGTGTTTCAGTCCTGAACGATGAGCCACGAGTAGTAAGGGCGGAGGTTCCAAATATGAGCAACTCAGTATATGATAGACTATGTGATATACAAAGAGAGAAGCGATGTCTCATTGTTTTGGACGATCTTTGGGAACTTTCTCATTGGGAGGAGTTGAAGCATCCATTCATTGTCCAAAATCTGCAGAGCAAAATATTGGTGACAACACGGACACAAAAGGTTGCAGAGATTGGATTGACAGTGAAACATGGGCTCTTACATTTGGATGCTGCTTTGGAACTACTCAAAAACAAAGCATTTCAGCATGGAAATATTCCAGGTCAGTTTTATGCTACGCCCTCCATCTTTTAAAAACAGAGACTTTGTAATGTGAAATTAATCTGGAAGAACATAAAAAGAAAAAAGTATCTAATGTCATGCTAATTGATAATGAGACTCAAATTATTGACAGTGTAATGCATGGTTAAAATGTTTTTGAAAATTAAAATGGACTAATTTTGGTAAATGAACCAAAATGTCAAAAATTAATTACTCCCTCGTCCCATGTCACAAAGATATTTTTTTCCATTACGAGATTTAAAAAAGTTATTTTTAATAAGGTAAATGAAGATAAAATAAAGTGACCACAAAAGGTAAGGTAGGAAAGAGAAAAGAGGAACACAGGAGAGAGAGAAACTAATTGAGATTAGATGTAATTTTTTATCGAAAAGGAAAATAACTCAAATATCCTGTTGAGACTGTTGGAATTACAAGTGTTAGAGTTCCAATGTTGAAGTTTCAAGGAGTGTTGGGTAATGTACAATATACTTCCAAGAATAGAACGTTAGTAATGTCTATTTTAGTCCCCAACGCTCCTATAAATACATGGATGTTGGATATCATTTTCATTCGAGAACTCAGAGAAGTTATCATCATAGTTTCACAACACCGACGAATAGTTCAAAAACCAAAGATAACATGGTCGCCTAATGCTGCCTAAGCATAACTATCAAATTTCACATTACAAATTTTATTTCTATAGCACACTCCCTTAACAAAGCTCGCATGCAAAAATAAAATCAAGCTATCTCATTAATCTCGTTTGAACTTCTGAAATTTGTAGTTTCTTATATTGTCCCCAAAGAATTGATGGTTATAATATTAGAAATCACTTTCTAGTTCATACTATTTATTATGGAGAAGTATGTTCTTATGAACTAGCTATTTCTTAGGATTAATATTAGAAAATTACTTCTTAAATGTACAAACCAATTGATGGAGACCATATACAAACGGGGTTTGTAATTATCATTTAGATATTTTAGTTATGATTTTTCATTAATTATCATAAGCAAAGGGCAGAAAGAGAGAAAAATTTCAATAAACCATCTTACATCACATAGGCATGATGAGGTGGTATATCCTACCAATTATTTTTTGACATGAAAATATGAAGGACCCAACGTCCAACTAGACATACACTAATTTAGAAAAATTACATTCTACCACTGTTATAGAAAATTACTCAATCTTAGGTATGGAAACTACTTCTATACAATATTGCATATTTATATATACACAATGTAATAAAATAACATTACATATACCGATAATTAAAAATATACATACAACCCTTGTTAGTATTTTTTATGGGTATAATTTTCTCTTTCTTTTATGAAAATTAGGAGTACTATACATTATATTACATATTTATATATACACATAATATAATAACATATCTTATATGTACCGGCTAAATCAATACTCCTACATTAGTACAACAGTTCTTAGTACTTTTTTTGGGTATGAATTTTCCTTGTTTTTTGGATGTATATAGTGTTCCCCGTTTAAGATTAATTGACGCAAACTTCCTTTTTCGTTGGTACACAACTAATTGACACCCTTGTTTTTTACTATGTTTAACAATAAACATCATATTCCACTAACTTACCGTACTCACATTTTAATATAAAACTACTACCTCCATCCCCCAAATTTTGACACAGTTTACTATTTCGGTCCGTCCCCCAAATTTTGATGCACTTCACTTTTTGTCATTTTTGGTAATGGACCACATATTCCACTAACTCATTCATACTCACATTTTATTATAAAACTAATACTTTAAAAGTAGGACTCACATTCCACCAACTTTTTCCACTCACTTTTCATTACATTTCTTAAAACTCGTGCCGAGTCAAAGTGTGTCAAAATTTGGGGGACGGAGGTAGTAATATATAAAAATAGGACTCACGTTCCACCAACTTTTTCAATCCACTTTTTACTATATTTCTTAAAATCTGCGTCAAGTCAAAAAAGTTCAATTAATCGTGGACGGATAATATGCTATAATTTAATTTTTATTTGCATATTAAGCTATTGAGTAGATATGCAATCGTTTATTTACACTAAAAAATATTTAAATAATTAAATTATAGTCAATAATTTTTAAAATTTATGTAAAATTTTCAATTATATAAGTATATATTGAAATTTAAAGTGAAAAATGATTATTGCAAAAATTTTAATTTTTGAATATGTCATGTAAGTATTTGTTATTTTTTTTATAGGAATCATAAAAACTTATTTACTATTTTATATTGAGATAATAATTATTTATATTATACAATTTATTTTAATAGAATATACACCCTCCGTCCCATTCAAGATGACAATCTTTCCTTTTTTGTTTGTCCTAATCAAAATGGTTACTTTCCAATTTTAGAAATAACCTCCTCTTTTCTCTCTCCTTATTAAAATATTTAACTACTTTTTTTCTCTCTATTTTATTACACCTAACAACACTTCCCAAAATCCCATGCAACTCAAGAATGTGGCCATCTTAAGTGGGACAGAGGGAGTATAAAATTAGGAAAAAAATAGCAACAGAAAATACTTCAAAACAATCACTAAAAACTTATATACTCTCTCTGACTCATTAAATATGAAACATTTGAGAATCTATATAAGATTTTATGTAGTGTTGTTGTTTGAGTTCACGAAGAGAGAGAGAGTAAAATAAGAGAATAAAGATACAATTTTTTCTATTTTAGAAAACGTTTAATTTTTAATAAGATGATTTAAAAAGGAAAACATTTCATTTTTAATGAGGTAGAGGAGGTACTATTTTATATTTTAAAACATTTTACGCATCCTAATAAATCCCGAATTTGATATATCTAATGTAGCGTAGTCAAGCAATCATCGAGAATAATTCATTTGGATTAAGGACATGTTCACTTTGCTCTATTTCATTTCTAGAGTAAAGGGCCCGTAAAGATTTGGGTAGGCATGGCCCACATAATTGAAACCGGAGACATGTGTTCAGCTTGCATGAAATAAACCCAGATTTGGGCAGAAAACTTTTAATGAGGGTTCCCAACTTTGAAAGCTGGAAAGCAAGGGTAGCTTTGAAAATTCAACATCAATTCTGGGGCTCGCTGTACCTTTCTACTCCCCTCTCTTACTTTACCAATATTTTCTAACTTCCGTGACATATTCATTGTCCTTATTTTTATGGGACGAGGGAAGTATTAAAACCCAACCTTATGTTTCAATAATATAAGGCGCGGGAATACAATTTTACTAAAATATCACGTTTTTATAATAAATTATAGGAATAATTGCATGTACAAACATATACTTTCAGAAAAATTTAGTATTTCCCACAACTTTAGAATTGGCATCTAATACCACCAACTTTCTCGGATTGTGGTTTTTTTCCAACCCGACCCGAGTTAAAAATTTTAGAGTAAAGGTCCTTTTTGGTCCTTAACATATGTCGATTTTTTGATTTTGGTCCATAACATTATCTTTTGAATTATTTGGTCCTTAACAAATAAAAATCGATCACATTTGATCCGAATTGGATGGAAATGGTTAAATCTAACCGTCAACTAATATTAATTGAATTTTGACCGGATTAATATTCAATTAACTGTTTTTTTATTAATATTCAATCAACTACGGCAGTACGCCACCCCTTTCTGGTTCGCCGGCACCGCGCCCTCGAATCCCTGAGATTCCAAAACACAATCTCCGGCACACATTCTCCTCCACTGCAGCTCCGCCACTTCGCCGCCATGTTCATCCTTCGGCAGCTGCAACGCCTTCCATTAACTGTTTTTTTATTAATATTCAATCAACTACGGCAGTACGCCACCCCTTTCTGGTTCGCCGGCACCGCGCCCTCGAATCCCTGAGATTCCAAAACACAATCTCCGGCACACATTCTCCTCCACTGCAGCTCCGCCACTTCGCCGCCATGTTCATCCTTCGGCAGCTGCAACGCCTTCCGTAGTGGCACAAGCACCTCCTTCATCAGCCGATCCCTCACTCTATACGCATAATACGTCTCCTCCACGCTTTCATAAGCCGGAAACTCCGCCACCGGAAACACCTTCTTCGCTATGGTCTCACACAGCAGTGTGATTCTATCAAACGACAAATACAGAGAGGGGCACCATTTTGCGGCGAGGCTAATTCGGTTCAATTTCCCCAATTTCAACATCTCCATGTCCAATCTCAACCGATCCGCGAAGAGATCGGAAATGCAATCGTGCAAAAACCTGAAATCGGCGTCGTGATTGACCGCTCTCCTCTCTATTGCTGAATATTAATTGATTTGTAAAAATAAAAAAAATAGTTAATTGAATATTAATCAGGTCAAAATTCAAGTAATATTCATTGACCGTTAGATTTAACCATTTCCGTCCATTTCGGACCAAATGTGATCGATTTTTATTTGTTAAGGACCAAATAATTCAAAAGATAATGTTATGGACCAAAATCAAAAAATCGTCATATGTTAAGGACCAAAAAGGACCTTTACTCAAAATTTTATAATCGAACACTATCTACTGGCAGCTGTCGAATCTACATGGGCTACCAGAAAATATTAAATGAAACGACATTCTTTCCAATGCTTATTGCAATACCCTAATCCTAAAATAATAAGAGGTCGAAATTCTTCTTTTTTGTCTGTTAACTCTGCAGAAAATCGAATTAACCCTAATTCTAAAATCATTAACAGACGAAGAAGAATTTCAACCTTTTAGGGTTAATTTTAAATTAGACTTGGAAACAACGTCATTTCCTTTAATATTTTCCAATAGTCCATGAGATTTGATGGCTGCCAGTGTGGATAGTGTGCGGTAAAAAAATTTTAATTCAGGATGAGTTGGTAAAAAACCATAATCCGAGAAAGTTGGTGGTATTAGATGCTAATTCTAAAGTTAATGGGAAATACCCAATTTTTTTGAAAGTTTATGGTTTTTCATGTCAATATAATATGCCAATATAATATCCCTAAATAATATTCCTAGCGTATAGTAGAATGTAATATTATCAATAGATTTGAAATTATCGAAAATATGTGCCAGCGAAATAACTGTAGTCATAATAGAGATACATTTATAAGGAAATGGAATTAAAAGTAAATATTCGAATACAATTTTCGTAAATTTGCCATTGCTTATAAATTGTTAAAAAATATAAATTGATTTGAAAATTTTATTTTTGAGTAGTTTGTTTATAAGCTTATTTTGCCAAATAATTTGAATTACTCCCTCCGTCCCACTTAAGATGACACGTTTTCCTTTTTAGTTTGTCCCAACTAAGATGACACATTTCCTTTTTTGGTAACTTTCTCTCTCCAATTAATACAATCAACCACATTTTCTCACTCCTATTAAAATATTAGTCTATCTTCATCTCTCTACTTTAATACCTACACCCACCTTCTCTCTCTCCAATTAAACACTTTAACCAATAACTCCTAAAATCCCGTGCCGGCTAAGCAATGTGTCATCTTAGCCGGGACGGAGGGAGTAGTTTTTAAGGTCTTGAACACTTGTTTTAAAATACTTATAAGAACGCTTTCTTAGTCAGTTGCACTATTCAATTGATTGTCATTTATTGTTACTCCAATATATATATGCAGACTTTGCATTGGACGAAAGATTTGAAAAAATTGGGAAAGAAATGGTACAAAAATGTGGCTATTTGCCATTGGCAATTTGTTTACTCGGTGGGGTTTTGAGAGAGAAAAAATCGATCGTTGAATGGGAATCAGTAAATGAGCACATCAAAGCAGCCATATATGGAGATGAAGAGCATATTGACAGAGTGCTAAATTTAAGCTATGAAAGTCTACCCTATTATTTGAAGCCTTGCTTTCTCTTGATGGGTATTTTTAAGGAGGACGAAATCATTTCTGCTTGGGATCTATATAAGATGTGGATAGCACAAGGCATGATTTCATATGAGAATATTGGAGACAAGGAGGACACTTTAATGGATATCGCTGAGTTGTACTTAAGTGAGTTAGCCTCCAGGTCCATGGTTCAAGTTGAATTTATGTACGATTATGATGCCGCAGGTAGAAATAGTTCAAAATATGATACATGCAAACTTCATGATGTAGTACGAGAACTATGCTTGAAATTGGAAAAAAGGGAGCATTTTGGAGTGAAGAGTTTGGAGTATCGAGGTGGGAAACTCAGTACCTTGCTACGGGAAGCTTCCTCACATGTTAAGATGCAACATTTGGCTATTTATTTCAGAAATGAAGTCCAGCACGAGCTTATAGTCATTTGTGGAGAAGATACTAGCGAGCATATAAGGTCTATTCGATTATCCAATGTCGTAGGATCAGATGTTGTTGAGTTTCCCCCACAAAGTATAATTGATTTTCAGAAATTCAAATTTCTGAGAGATCTAGTTTTCGTGAGATTCAAATTTGCAGGAGGAAAGTTACCAATAGGAATCACTAAACTTGTTCACCTTAGACGTTTGCGTTTAGCAAAATGTGAACTTGATAAGCTACCGTCATCCATGAGGAATTTGGTATACTTGGATACCCTTGATTTGAGGTATTCAATGAATGTTAAAGTTCCAAATGTTTTTAAGGATATGTTGCGATTAAAACACTTGATACTTCCTTTCTATGGAAATGAAAATGCTGGAAGTTATCGAGTAAGATTGGATGAGGGAGTATATAAGTTGGAGACTCTACTATACTTTGATAGCAGATGCCATGAACTTAAATGTATGGGCAGAATGAAGAATCTCCAAATATTTATAGCTATAATACACGATAATGAAAGATTATCAGCTATCATGAATGCCATTATGAACTGGAACAAGATACGGGAATGTACTATTCTCATTGCAGGAAGTTGCGACTTAACAAATGAGCGAATGCTGGAGAAGGCTTTGACATGTCCCAATCTTTATGAATTGTTTATTTATTCAAAAATAGGGAAGGAGCTGGCAGAGTGTGGGAGTGATTTGTTGAGCTCGAAACTTAGGTGTTTGGATCTGAAATTCTGTGAGATTGAGGATGATCCAATGGGGATACTGGGAAAGCTTCCTTGGCTGGCAAAACTGGTATTACGTCAGAAATCATTTGTTGGGGAGGAGATGACATGCCCAACAAACAGCTTTCTTCGCCTCAAGATCCTAGCATTAAGAGAATTACCAGCGTTAAGGGAGTGGAGAGTGGAGGCAGGAGCAATGCCCCTTCTCTCTGAATTAACGATCGAAGAGTGTTATTGCTTGGAGATGGTTCCAAAGGGATTATGTGCCATTTCTACCCTTCAGACTCTCGTAATTGAAAGAATGCCAGAACTGAGTAAAAGGATATCACCATCTGGACAAGATTTCCATGAAGTTTGCCATGTGCCTTCAATTCTTATCAAGGACTAGTGGTATTCCCCCAGGTATCTCATTTCTCACATTTCCTCTCTTCAATTTTGATGTGAACACCCCCTAAATTGCAATTTTTTGGATAGTAAACCACATAATAAGTTCATGTGACAAATTAAAGTAGTGTGTTATGCCAAAATTTTGTAAATTCTTTTTTCCTGTTAAGTTAGGCATGCATGATTACTTTTTTTTTTTCTTGAAATTGCTATAAAACCAAAACACATCTGTCTCCTAATTTTTTTCGTGCCATGTATTCGCAAATCACAACTAATAATCTTATCTCTTTAGGGTAACACAATTCTAAAGTTTCAACTGAGGTAAAATATGTTGCCCGTTGTCACTAGAAACTAGCATAAAACATTATTTTCAATAAATTGCAAAGTTCTATATAAGTAATCCACTTAGTGCATGTTTGGAAGAAAAGATAAATAAACATATCATGATAAGAACACACATTTTAAATCATTTTTAGTCATAGAATTCTAACATAGCAGATTAAAAGTAGTTATATATATGTTCTTTTTATTTTCATTTTTCATATGATTAATCATTTAAAATTCTTACTCCTTGTTCCTGCTAAATTTGGCATAATCACTGAAAAAATGCATGATCACAAGATGCTGATTCATCTGAGACTTATAAGCTCTTGAAAATTATTTGCCAAAATAAAATCGTAAACTCTAATGCCGTCATTATGTTTTTATTTTCATTCAATAGTATTCATAACTAGAGAACTCTTCTGTATATTATTGCCGATTTACAGGTTGAGCTTTAATTCTTTGGAGAGTAATGGATTATCACTGCCACTTTTGGTGCTCAATGAAAACAGTTTACCTTTCTGTAAAGGCCACATTCCTTGCTAAGGTTTTGTTGCAGCTCAACTCATTGTAAGATACTACTTACTCCTAGTATATGTGTATGAATTAATATTGATGGTCTGTAAAAACTTAAATGTTGGAAGCGGCAAATTGTATTGTGTCTGTGTTGAATTTGATTTGTGTTGAGTTGAAATTTATGGTCTGTAATAACTCAAACTTTGAAAGTGAAGAATTGTATAATTGTGTGTGGATGAATTTGATTTGTATTTTATTTACTTAAGTTGATATACTTGGATTTTGCATGGTTTTACAGGTTAGTTTTATATGAATCTAATCGTGTTTATATATACTTCTTTATCATGTTGGTATTTTGACTATTTTGTGAAGAATGTGTAGAAATGTACAAAATATGTGGATGTGCAACTGCTTTGGTTCGAGACGGATTTTCTGAAGATTTTGAAGTCCAATTAGTTCATAATGCATACCATTCTGTTCGTCTTCGAAAGAACTTCACGTGGATATCTTAAACCTCTCAATCGGAGTTCGGTAAAGGAAGTTGTGGCTGTTTTACAAAGACTGCGAGGAGCAGCGACAAAGCTGGCGACCCGCCGGTACGCATGTAAACGAACCCGGCGACCCGCCAGTAAATACACGGGAAAAACGCCGTAGGCAGTTGGCGGCTCGCCAGCTTCGATGTAAATGAACGTGGCGACTCGCCAACTTCGACTGAGAGTTTATTAAAGAAAATTATACCATTTTATCTAATTAAAGAAAATTATATCAAATTAAATATTTTATCTTAATGCATATTCATTAATTAAAGATAAACTTGAACTATGTTAATTCAAGGTAACATTATTATTTTGTTAAAAAAATATAACTAAAATATAACTAAAATATTATATTTAATTATAAAATAATTTGATAACTTTAATATAGTACTGTATGTTTTTTTCGAATAAAATTTTTTATTCAATAGTTTAAGTTTTGGTTTTACTTTTTTTTCCTTTTTCTTTTGTGTTATCTTTCATAGATTGTTCTTTTCATTAATTGTTTAAGAATATTTTTATCGATGCAGTAATAATGAAATCATTCAATTCAATATAAGAAAAAAATATAAAAAAAATTAGGCATTTTTCTTATTCAAATTTGAGTGTTTTAATAAAATAATATAATCATTATAATGCAGTATTTTTTTATGTTGTTTTTTTTTGTTATTTTCCTAGCTTTTGTTGTACTATGTAATAATTTTTTTATTATTTTAATTGGCTATTAGTAGTAAGACGGACTAATAAATGCCAATATGACAATCATTAGTCCGCCCATTCTAGCGGACATTAGAGTGACCATTGTGAATGCTCTAACAATCAGAGACTGTTCTTGTCAGGAGATGATTCTAGAGTGGTTGAGTTGCACAATTGAAAGAATGGTGGAACCGAGAAAAGTGATATTACCATGTATAATGTCCAAAGCTTAAATAGTGATTTTCTAAAATTTTAAAATGCGTTAATTAAATCGTTAAATTTCAAAAATAGAGAATTCGGAATAAGGGATTCATTTCGCTGACCTCTCGAAATTTAGGATTAAATTCGTTGACCTTTCGTAATTTGGGATCGTGGCATGCGTATTTTTTAGAACAAGGGATTTCTGATTTTTTCCCATTTTTCAATTCTTTTTTAATATTATCTCCCTCCCTCCATTTATCAATTGCCTAAATCACCCCTCAAATATTTTACCTAAATTCTATAAAATTTGCCGTCTCTACAAAATGTGAACCATTGCCTAAATTTGCCTAAATTTGCCGTCTCTACAATATGTATACAAAATTTGTCGTCTCTATAAAATGTGTACAAACCATGCTCTACAATATATTTTACGTGAACTTTAGTCTTTTAAATAATAATTTTGTTCAAGACAATTATCAATTACCATAGCAATCCATAAACATGTATTTATCATATACCATCCAGAAACATCATGTATTTACTTATGAGGAATCTTTTTAAAAAAATCCAAAAAAGTAACCATTAAAACTCCTCCTTTGTGATTACTTCCACAAAACAAACAAATATGTATGTATGTATATTACATATACAAACACATATGTATATGTATTTTTGATTCCTTATAGATTCACGCTTCTTTGAGTTGGAGAGACGGAATAGGAGGGTGGAGGCGCTGTGAAGGAGGGTGGAGAAGAGAAGCGCTTGGAACAGAAAAAAGGCGGGTGTTTGAAAAAAACGGCGTTGATATTCTAAAATATAGATATAATATTTGAGGGCTGATTTTGTAGAATTTAGGTAAAATATTTGAGGGGTGATTTAGGCAATTGATAAATGGAGGGAGGGAGATAATATTAAAAAAGAATTGAAAAATGGGAAAAAATCAGAAATCTCTTGTTCTAAAAAATACGCATGCCACGATCCCAAATTACGAAAGGTCAGCGAATTTAATCCTAAATTTCGAGAGGTCAGCGAAATCAATCCCTTATTCCGAATTCTCTCTAATAGAAAGAGATTAGTTACAATGAATTCAATTGAAAAGAGAAAAAAAAGAGAGAGGAAGAAGTGAATTGGAACTCAATCACATAGGAGGAAAGAAAAGTAGAAATTTATGGAAACGAAGCACCTGAGTGCTATGCAATTCGTGCTGACCTCGCACGACCATAGTTGATAGTTCTATCAATGCGATTTGGATTGTCAGTGTCATTGCAATTAAGCGAAGATCTGAATACTGAAGAACGCCGACTTCGAAGCGCCGGTGTTTTTACCGAACTACTCAAATTCACTGCATTGCGGCTCCAACGCACACGGCACACAGTGGGGAAGCAGCATCAATGGATCCTTTCATGAAACAAGCCAGTAAGCTCAGAGAACAAGTCGCCAAACAGCGCCAGCTTTTCGACCGATTGATTTTATGCATTTCATTTTTGGACTTCAATTAAGAAATGTTCACTGATAACCGTTGATGAGTTAATTAGCTTAATTGTGAACATTCTCTTTCAAATTGTAGGCTGTGGTAAAGCAGCTCGGCGGCAGTGGCTATGGAAGTTCGGAGGTTATGGTTATTGATGAGGATGAGATGCAGATGCATCATCAATTGCACAGATGTACTCGATCCGGAAGGGTAATTAATTTTCCATTGCTGAACTATGCATCGGAGTTATTAGCTTTTCCTTAATTGTAATGTTTTCGTGTGTAATCGAGGAACATCGATTATGCTGTTGTATAGGAGTACATATCAGATATAGAAGATGATTATTGAAGTACATGTTTTATGCATCAATAGGTAACTTGCTGGTGTGTTTTGTTATATTACCGAATATGGAGAGTGTAATGTTATTGATGTAAAATTCTGTTTCTTTCTAACCATAGTGATTGAGTTTGTCATATAGCTTCTGTCTTTTGCCTGTTATGATTCCAGATTTTCAGTTTCAGAGTGCTTATTGAGAAAACTGATTTCAACTCACTTACAAGATCGTTATGTATTAGAAAGAAGGGTTTAACTCTTAAAATTCTCGAGATACTATTCTAGATTTTTATCTCTATTCGATATCATGCTTTCTGGAACATGATTACTTATGAGGGTTCTGTAAAGACTTCCAAGCTAAATTTAAAGGTTTAGTACAGTATTTGTCATCTAATTTCTACTCCCTTTTACCCCTCCTTACCTGAGTCAAGCGTCATTGGTGTTTCCTTTCCCATTTATGTTATATCCTTATTTCGTTATTCATTGTTGAGTCAAGGGCCATTGGGTTTAGGACATTTTAGATTTGTCAAGTTCTTGTGGATATGTTTTTTAATGTCAACCTGCAGTCAAAGTAAAGCTTAATGCAGTTGAAGACATGCATGAGATTTAGTTTGGAGCTTAATTGGATCTGGACCTTCAATAACTACTTGAAGAGTAATCTTATTTTCTTGTCACGGCCATGTCTAGAAACAATCATGCTTTTCCTTTTGCAGGAGTTTCAGAAAGAGTTATCTTACTTTCACTGCTCTAGGCTATAAACATATAGAAGCTAGTAAGTGTATATGGTTCTTGCATATGCCGCACCGTTCCTTAAAATTTTTCTATGTGGTTTTAGTTCGATTCTGTTTATTACAAAAAGTTTCAGTCATCAGTTATAACCGATATAAATTACATAAAAATATGATATTATTCGTTTATTATTTCAAAAGTGCACTTATAGCTCAGTGGATTGGACCTGTGCCTTCTAAATGCATAGTTTCCTGATCCAATATTTTTTTTCCTCTTTCTCTACCTCTTTCTCTGCTCAAAAAGAAGCTCCAAGTGACAGAACATTTGAATTTAAGGACTTGATTGCTGATGATTTTCAGATATGGTTTTCATTTCCAATTTGGAAAATATATATGTATTCTAAATTTGGAAACGTACATAATTTTCTAACTCTAATCATGTGCAAATATAAAAAATATTTAAGTCTCCAACTCTAATAATGTACAAATTTACCCTGTTCTTCATCACACGTTTCTTATCTATATTTCCATATCTATTAACTGTACATTTACTTTGTTCTTCATCACACATTCCTTATCTATATTTCCTATCTTGTATCATTCTTTCCCTTTTTCTTCATATATGATCATTGGTGAATCAACCAGAGCTTGGAACTGTTGCAATGGCAGAGGCAGTGGTGTCGATTGCTCTTGAAACCATCCGCGATTTGCTATTGGAAGAGGGAAGGTTTTTAGTTGGCGTGGCCGATCAAGTGAAGGAGCTCGAGTGGCAACTCAAAGAGATGAAGTGTTTCCTCAAAGACGCTGACAAAAGACGACATGAGAGTAGTACGATCTTCAATTGGATCTCCGAGATCAGAGATCTCGTCTACAGATCTGAATCTGCCATTGAAAGACACGCAGCTTATCAAGTTTATTCAAGGAGAAGAGGCCTCAGGCAGTTTATCCTCAAATATTCCTGCATTTTGGAAGATTGCAACTCACTCCACCAATTAGGCTCCGAGATTTCACAAATTACATCAAAGCTCGAGAGGATAAGCAAGGCTATGCAAGAAATCGGCATAAAAAAAAGCATAATCATCAATCCAAATGGAGAGGGGGAAAGCTCAGCTCAAAAAAACATATCAAGGAAGACTTTCCCCGATTTGGAGATGGGAGATTTCTTCCTAGGCATGGAGGATGAGGTGGAGCAGCTTGTTCATTACCTAGGGATAGACACAGAGGATCGGATTATATCAGTTTGGGGAATGGGAGGGTCAGGCAAGACCGCCATTGCAAAGAAGCTCTACAACGAGATGACCGGCTTTGATCTCTCGGCATGGGTTTGCATTACTCAGCAATGTCAGAGTCGATCAGTTTGGGAGGATGTTCTTAGGCAACTAGAGAAGAAGAGGAAAGTTTCAAGTCTGAGCCATGAGCCACGAATAAGGGAGGAGGTTTCAAGTCTGAGCGATTCAGAGTTGTATGATAGACTAAGTGAGATACAAAGAGAGAAGCGATGTCTCATAGTTTTGGATGATGTTTGGGAGCTTTCTCAGTGGGATGAGTTGAAGCATCCATTCATAGTCCAGAATTTACAGAGCAAAATATTGGTGACAACACGGAAACAGAAGGTTGCAGAGATTGGATTGGCAGTGGAGCATGGGCTCTTAGATATGGATGCTGCTTTGGAACTACTAAAAAACAAAGCATTTCAGCATGGAAACATTCCAGGTCAGTTTTATACTATTATTCCAGTCATGCTAAATAACATGGGATGGATTGTCTACTACCCCTATGTCAAGATTCTTTAATATCAATGTCAACATAGGTATAATAAAACAAACAAAAAAAAAATATGTTTGCACATTTGTTATGTAAAGTTAATTATTTTCTATTTTCTAGTATAAAATATCTCAAAACTTTAAATTCTAAAGAAAGCACAATTCATTAATGGCTTTAGATGTATTTATATCTTGCCAAGATTCACACCTTTTTTTTTCTATTTGTATCATAACAAAATTGTTATGTAGCAGAAAAATTTATGTTAAATAAATTCAATTCACTTGCTTCTCCTTATTGTCAAAATTTCGATTAAGTATTAAGTTAAAATGAGTAAGACCACCTAGCCCTACACAAATAATATGTACGAGACCAATTTGGATACAAAAATAATAGGATTTACATGCGTGACTGAATTGAGTGAAAATAGTGAATGCAGAGTATTTGTGTGATTGCACTTATAGACTTACAGTTACAATCATCTTAGTTGTATGGCTATATTAGTTTATTTTTGAAGTGTTTATAAGCTACTGGAGCTTACTTTATAGTTTATAGTTTACAGATTGTTTATAAGATTATTTCGCCAAATACTTTGAAAGAATTTTTAAGGTCTTACACAATTTGTAACTTGCTTTAAAAACTTAATAACACCTTCTTAGTCTATTGCACTATTCAATTGATCATCATTTATTATCACTTCAAAATGCAGACTTTGCATTGGAAGAAAGATTAAAGAAAAATTGGGAAAGAAATGGTGCATAAATGTGGCTATCTGCCATTGGCGATTTCTTTACTCGGTGGGGTCTTAAGAAAGAAAAATTCAATTATTGAGTGGGAATTAATAAATGAGGATATCAAAGAAGTCATTTATAGTGATGAAAAGCAGATTGATGGAGTGCTAAACTTAAGTTATGAATGTCTACCCTATTATTTGAAGCCCTGCTTTCTCTATATGGGTATATTCAACGAGGACCAAGCCATACATGCTATGCACCTTTACAGGATGTGGATAGCACAAGGCATGATTTCATATAAGAATATTGGAGACAAGGAGAAAACTTTAATTGACATTGCTGAGCTGTACTTAAGTGAGTTGGCCTCCAGGTCCATCGTTCAAGTTGAATTCCAGTTAGCTTATGATGTCGCCAATAGAACTAGAAAATATCATTCATGCAGACTTCATGATGTAGTACGAGAACTATGTTTGAAATTGGGGAAAATAGAGGATTTTGGTGTGCAGAGTTTGGAGTATCAAGGTGGAAAACTTAGTGCCTTACTACGGGAAGCTTCCTCACATATGAAAATCCAACATTTGGCTATCCGTTTCAGAAGTGAAGTTGAGCATGAGCTTACAGTCGCTTTTGGAGAAGATACTTGCAAACATATAAGGTCTCTTCAAATATCCAATCTCATAAAATCGAATATTATTGAGTTTCCCCCACAAAGTATAGTTGATTTTCAGAAATTGAAATTGCTGAGAGATCTAGTTATCAAGAGATTCAGATTTTCAGGAGGAAAGTTACCGAGAGGAATTACTGATCTTGTTCACCTTAGATGTTTGCGTTTAGAAGAATGTGAACTTGATAAGCTACCGTCGTCCATTTGGAATTTGGCATACATGGATACCCTTGATTTAAGAAGTTCAATGGATGTTGAAGTTCCAAATGTTTTTAAGGAGATGTTGCGATTAAAGCATTTGATTTTTCCTTTCTATGGAAATGAAAAGGTTGGAAAATATCGAGTAAGATTGGATGAGGCATTTGATGGATTGGATACTCTATTACACATTGATAGTAGATATCATGAATTTAAATGTATGGACAGAATGAAGAATCTCCAACGTTTTGCAGCAAGAATACATGACAAGGAAAGCTTGTCAGCTATCATGAATGCCATTACGAATTGGAATAAGATAGTAGTTTGTAGAGTTTATATCGAAGGAAGTTGCGACTTAAAAGGTGAGCAAATGCTAGAGAAGGCTTTGACATGTCCCAATCTTCATGACTTGGGGATCAGGTCGAAGTTAGGGAAGGCGCTAGCAGAGTGCGGGAGTGACTTGATGAGCTCGAAACTTAGGTTGTTGGATCTGTTTGGATCCGAGATTGAGGATGATCCAATGGGGATACTCGGAAAGCTTCCTTGCTTGATAAGATTGCGATTATATTGGGAATCATTTGTTGGGGAGAAGATGAGGTGTACAACGAACAGTTTTCTTCGCCTCAAGAGGCTAACATTAAGAGGTTTACCAAAGTTGAGGGAGTGGAGAGTGGAGTCAGGAGCCATGCCCCTTCTCTCTAAAGTAAAGATCGCAGACTGTTCTTGTCTAGAGATGGTTCCAGAGGGATTGAGTGGAATTTCTACCCTTCAGAAACTTGTAATTAAACGGATGCCGGAATTGAGAAAAAGGGTAGCGCCTTCAGGACATGATTTCCACAAAATCTGCCATGTCTCTTCAGTTATCATCGAGGACTAGTCTTCACCCAGGTATTTCATTTCTCACACAGTTTCAGTTTTGACGTGTTTTCTTTGGTTGCAAATTTATCATAAGAAAACGAGTAATAAGAAAAGATTGATTTTTTATATTTCCTCCGTCCCACAATAGGAGTCACATTTGGTGTGAGCACGAGTTTTAAGAAATGTAAAGAATAGTATATTGGAAAAGTTGTGTCCCACGTTTTTATATTGAGTTTAAAATAAAATGTGAGTGAAGTGGGTTAGTGGAATTTGGAACCAATTTACCATTTATGGTAAAAGTTAAATGAGACTCTTATTTGGGGCGGACTAACATTACAAAATGTAACTGTTATTTTGGACGGGGACGGAGGGAGTATCATATTTTAGTCGAGTGATGTGGAGTCTAGTGGGGATTCAGGGATGTATGCGATGTTGGTGGTCTGGTAAAGCTGGTTTTGTCGATATCAAGAATTCCGACCGCCATATCACCACCGATTTCTCCCAAAATTCGACCAAGTAATGAGACGATTTTTAAAAAATAATCGCAATTAATATTGCGTCTTCAAACATTTTGGAACTATAGCTAAAAGTCATTATAAATTTGTGACTTAAATGGTAAATATTCCTATAGTTAATTACTTTTATCCTATTTATTCCGTTCCAAAAAATAGTGCATATTTTCTCATTTAGAATGTCCTATACATTATCGTATATTCTTAAATTTTTTTATAAGAAAATTATATAAAAAATTAAACATCGCCTTCAGCATCAGCCATCAATGTTAAACATAAAAGAAAAGAATAATGTGAGATTATTTCACTGCTCACGAAATAAACTTAAGAAAAGAATAAAGTGAGTTTATTTCATTGCGCACGAAAAGAATAAACATGCACCGGCACCGCTGCTTTCAGTCTCCTCGTTTCTTCCCCTTTCTTTTCGCATATACTTTGTTCTTCATCACAAGTTATTAATCTATACATCCTCTCTTGATTCTTTTATTCCAATTACTTGATTCATCTCACTTTCTGCACATCTGAGCAATCACAAAAAATCAAAGCTTGGAATTGCTGCAATGGCATTGGCAGAGGAAGCGGTGTCGTTTGCTCTTGAAACCATCCGTGATTTGCTATTGGAAGAGGGAAAATTTTTAGCTGGTGTGGGCGACCAAGTGAAGAAACTCGAGCGACAGCTCAAAGAGATGAAGTGTTTCCTCGAAGACGCTGATAAAAGACGACATCAAAGCAAAACCATCTCCAATTGGATCTCCGAGATCAGAGATCTCGTCTACAGATCCGAATCTGCCATTGAAAGACATGCCGCTAATCAAGTTTATTCAAGGAGAAGAGGCCTAAGACAGTTCGTCCGCAAATATTCCTGCATTGTGGATGATTGCATCTCACTCCGCCAGTTAGCCTCCAAGATTTCAAATATTACATCAGATCTCGAAAAATATAAGCAAGGCTATGCAAGCTAACGGCATAACAGGGAGCATAATCTTAAATCCAAATGGAGAGGGGCAAAGCTCGACTGGAAACAACATTTCAAGGAAGACTTTCCCCTATTTTGAGATGGGAGATTGCTTCGTAGGCATGGAGGATGAGCTGAAGCTGCTTGTTCATCACCTAGGGAAAGACACCAAGGATCGTATTATATCAGTGTGGGGAATGGGTGGTTCAGGCAAGACCGCCATTGCCAAGAAGCTCTACAAGGAGACCACCGCCTTTGATCTCTTCGCATGGGTTTGCATTACTGAGCAATGTGAGAGACGATCGGTTTGGGATGATGTTTTGAGGCAACTAGAGATTCAGAATAAGAAGAAGAACAATAAGAAGAATAAGAAGGGTGTTTCAAGTCTGAACGATGAGCTACGAATAAGGGAGGAGGTTCCGAGTCTAAAGGACTCAGAGTTGATTGAGAGACTACATGAGATACAAAGTAAAAAGCGATGTCTCATTGTTTTGGATGATGTTTGGGAACTTTCTCATTGGGATGAGTTGAAGCAGCCGTTCATTGCCCAAGATTCACAAAGCAAAATATTGGTGACAACACGGAAACTAAAAGTTGCAGAGAATGGATTGGCAGTGAAACATGGGCTTTTACCTATGGATGCTGCTTTGGAACTACTTAAAAACAAAGCATTTCAGCATGGAAACATTCCAGGTCAGTTTTATATTTACGTAATTAAGGTTATACAAACTCATATACTGATATTCGATGATTGTTGTGTTGATATTGATATGCTCTGGTTAATATTTGCACACATAATATCAATATGTATATATATCAATTTATCATTCTAGCAGTGTTAGTTGCATGACTTGTATTATCTATAATTGCAATTAAATTTATATGACTAAAATATCGTTCCAGGTAAATTTAATATGGATAAGGTAAAATTTAATATGGATAAGGTATATGACTTGTTTTATATCGATCAGATTGTCGAATCTAATGAATTCACTCCGTCCCATAATAGATAGCATACTTGGAGAACTTTTTTCAAAAATAGAATGTGATATCTTTTGTGGGACAAATTAAAAAGGAAAATGTGACATTTATTATGTGACGAAGAGAGTACGTTGTTGTCAGTTCTCAATGTGGTTATAATTTGATTACAGCTATATATATAGGGTTCTATTATGATGATAACCATCTCTTAATATGTTATGTACAACGAATTCTGATCCGTTGGATCTGAAAATTGGCGGTCAGTTTGCAGTTTCAGCCTGATGTCAACCCCAAATGCAAAAAATATCAATCAGGGTGTATTGTTATTAACTCGGTGCGTAAAAAAATGTCAATCGGGATATTATTAGTTTGAATTTTGTTAGTTATAACTAACTCTTCTTAAAAAATGGAGTATATGTAAAAAGTTTGAACTCATATAATTATCTCGATTTCAATTATTTTTCACAAAACATATACTCTTTCTATCCCATTAAAAATAAATCGTTTTTCCTTTTGAATTGTCCCATTAAAATGAAACGTTTCTTAAAACAGAAATAACATTATAATAATATATTTATAATTATGATAATTGTAATTATAGTTGTTTATTATATTGAAATTAAGTATAATTTATAATTTAGAATTATTTTTAAAATTTTGTAAATAATAATAATAATCTCTTCTATTAAATATGTAAGAATCTTTGGGAAAAAGAATACCTAAGAATAGTTAGGATTCAGAATCCTGAAAAGTTGTACTAACTTTCCTTGTTCTCGGGATTCTGATTACTTTCTCAGATTGATTTAAAACGAAACAAACATAGGAATTTAAAATTTTAGAAATCAGATTATTTTCCCAAACAGATTCTTAGCAACCAAACATGCCCTAAAGGTAAATTTTTAAGGATTCCAGTGAGATCATAATTGCATATGTTCACATATAAAATTTGATAACTTTATATGAATTTTCAATATTTTCGATAATCAGGTGAATGTCAACCTAACATCATAATATGTCAGTCTAATTCGTGTAAAATGTCAATACAATTGTATTAATATACTTATGTAATTGTGCTAAACATTTTCAATATATCATGTTGACATTACGATAATCATAAAAACTAGCAAGTATAAAGAATGACATTGATATCCTTTTATATGAAAATATTATTTTTGAATTAACACGTGACATCATTTCAAACAACTAGATCTAACTTAGAATTGGATACGTTTTCGGATTGGCAAGTACTCATTCCGTCCGCCATTAGGAATCTCATTTGTTGTCGGCACGATATCTAAGAAATGTTAAAAAAAGTGGGTGGAAAAAAGTTAAAGGAATATGAGTCTCACTTGTATATATTAGTTTTAAATAAAATGTGAGTGAAATGAATTAGTGGAAGGTGGAACTCTATTACCATTTATGGTAAAAGTGAACCGAGACTCCTATTTGCGGATGGACTAAAATGAAAAAACGGGACTCATATTCGCGGACGGATGAAGTATAAAGAATGACATTGAGAGAGTTATTTGACATTTAAAGTTTTAAGATAATTTTTACATTTAAAGTTTTAAGATAATTTTTAGAAAAGAGAATGTTGGTAGAAATGTAATAAAAATTGGATACATGATTGTTAAATTACCCCCTATTTATCCTTTAATTATTAAGCAGCTAAAATACACTCCTAAATTTTGAAAATTATCCAATGTTACTCGCACTTTTTATTTTAGGTCTTAAATTTGAGATTGATTTTTTAGTGTAAATAAATTAGCATTTTAAGTGTAGTGAGTTATCATTTAATACGGAAGCACTTAATTGACTTTAATATATTAATTAAATTCCCTAGTTCTTACTTAAAAATAGAAATAGCGAAAGTAGTTTTAGACGAACCAAAATAATAGAAAAATGTGTGTAACATGGGAAAGATGGAGTATTTCATTTATAAAATGATACCCCTTCCGTTCCATGTAAATATAGTCATTTTTCTATTTTAGAAAGTTCCAAGTTAATTGAGTCATTTCTATTTTTGGCAAAAAATTATTCTCCCTTCTACTTTATTCTCACTTTCTCTCTCTTACTTTATTCTCTCTTACTTTTTTCGCCAACCATTTAACATACTATTTTTAAACTCTGTGCTGAAAAGAAACGGATGGAGTAGTTTTCTAGATTGAATCTGAACAATCCAAAAATGTGTGGTCCAAATTGAGTTAATTGTTACTCCCTCCGTCCCTCTGTAGTAGAAGCATTTCTTTTCGTCACGGGATTTAAGAAATTGTGTTAAAGTGAGTTAAGTGAAGAAAGAATAAAGTAGGAAATGATAAAGGTAGATTGATGAATAGATAACAAATTAAGAGAGAAAAAAAGTTGGTGTTTTTTGCCAAAATAGGAAATGACTCAGCTACAATGGGACAACCAAAAAAGGAATACGATTCAGCTACATAGGGACGGAGGGAGTATCATTCTATCTCTAGTTGTCATCCTAATGCACCCCTATTACAGATATATGGGGTGGTGATAACATAAGTAACTAAATCCTAACTCATAACCAAATACTCCCTCCATCCTGCCATAAGCGAACACTTCTTTTAAGTACAAGAATTAAAAAAAAATGATATTTAAAGAGTTAGGTGGAGAGGGAGAATAAAATACGAGAGAGAAAGTAAAAGAGAAAAATATACTTTTTTTTTTTTTTTAAAAAGCAAATGATTTACTAAAACGGTCTAGAAATGACCTATTAACTCAATCGATTTAAAATATCACCTAATTGTTATCTAAATATCATCTCTATATTTGGTTATTTGGTTACCCATTAGGATTTGGTTATTTTTAAGTGCTTATAAGATATTGAACCCTATTTTGTATAGTTTATATGTTGTTTATAAGCTTTATATTTGGAAAGAATTTTTAAGGTCCTGAACAACTTGTACGTTGTTTCGAAAGTGTGGCTCAGTCAAATATTCCTCCTAAAATATGTCACTTATTTCCATTTTCGTTCGATCCCTAAAAATTTGTCACTTTTCACTTCTAACATTTTTGGCACTAGATTCCACATTCCACTAACTCATTTCCACTCACGTTTTATTATAAAACTAATATATAAAGGTAGGATCCACCTGTCACAAACTTTTTCAACCCACTTTCTATTATATTTCTTAAAACCCGAGCTGGGTCGAATGGTTACAAATTACTCCCTCCGTCCCAGATAATTTGGGACACTTTGACCCGGCACGGGTTTTAAGAAATTTAATGGAAAGTGAGTTGAAAAAGTTGGTGGGATGTGAGTCCTACTTTTAAAGCATTAGTTTTATAATAAAATGCGAGTAGGAATGAGTTAGTGGAATAGTGGTTTATATAAAAAATGGTAAAAGTGAAGTGAGACAAATTATATGGGACGGCCCGAAATGGAATACTGGGTCGAATTATATGGGACGGAGGGAGTATTAGGAATGAGGGGAGTATATTTTTAGTCAATTGGACTTTAATTGATTGCAATCTATTATTAATTCAATGTGCAGACTTTGCATTGGAAGAAAGATTTGAGAATATTGGGAAAGAAATGGTGCACAAATGTGGGTATTTGCCACTGGCAATTTGTCTACTTGGCGGGGTATTGAGAAAGAAAAATTCGATGGATGAGTGGGAATTAGTCAACAAGGATATCAAAAAAGTCATGTATAGAGATGAAAAGCAGATTGATGGAGTGCTAAATTTAAGCTATGAAAATCTACCGTATTATTTGAAGCCTTGCTTTCTGTATATGGGTATTTTCAACAAGGACGAAACCATATATACTTGGCGTCTATATGAGATGTGGATAGCACAAGGCATGATTTCATACGAGAATATTGGAGACAAGGAGGAGGAAACTTTAATGGACATTGCTGAGATGTACTTAAGTGAGTTGGCCTCTAGTTCTCTAGTTGAAGTTACAATTCATTATTCTTATGATGTTGCTAATAGAACTAGAAAATATGATAAATGCAAACTTCATGATGTAGTTCGAGAACTATGTTTGAATTTGGGAAAAAGGGAGGATTTTGGTTTGCTAAGGTTGGAGTATCAGAGTGGGAAACTTAGTACCTCACTTGAGGAAGTTTCCTCGTATATGACAATACGACATTTGGTTATCCATTTCAGAAGTGAAGTTGAGCACGAGCAGACAGCCGCTCGTAAAGATGTTAGCAAGGATATAAGGTCTCTTCAATTAAACAATCTCATAGAATCAAAAGTTGTTGAGTTCCCCCGAAGTATAGTTGATTTTCAGAAATTCAAATTGCTAAGAGATCTAGTTATAGTTAGATTCAAATTTAAAGGAGGGAAGTTACCAAGTGGAATCACTAAACTTGTTCACCTTAGACGTTTGTGTTTAGAAGAATGTGAACTTGATAAGCTACCATCATCCATTATGAATTTGGTATATATGGATACCCTTGATTTATTATACTCAAGGAATGTTGAAGTTCCAGCTGTTTTTAAGGATATGTTCCGATTAAAACACTTGACTTTTCCTTACTATGAAGATGAAAAGGTTGGAAATTATGAAGCAAGGTTGGATGAGGGATTAGATGGGCTGGAGAGTCTACATTCCTTAGATAGCAGATATCATGAATTTAAATGTATGGATAGAATGATGAATCTTCGACGTTGTGCAGCAACAGTACACAATAAAGAAAGCTTGTTAGATATCATGAATACCATTAAGAACATGAACAAGATAGTGTTTTGTCAAGTTTTCATTGAAAGCAGTTGCGACGTAACAAGTGAGCGAATGCTGGAGAAGGCTTTGACATGCCCCAATCTTCATGACTTGATGAGTTGGTCTAAGTTAGGGAAGGCGCTAGCAGAGTGCGAAAGTGACTTGATGAGCTCGAAACTTAGGTTTTTGGATCTGTTTAATTCTGTGATTGAGGATGATCCAATGGGGATACTGGGAAAGCTTCCTTGCTTGATAAGGTTAGGATTATACTGGGAATCATTTGTTGGGGAGGAGATGAGGTGTCCAGTAAATAGTTTTCCTCGCCTCAAGAGGCTAGTGTTAAGAGGTTTACCAAAGTTGAGGGAGTTTAGAGTGGAGGCAGGAGCCATGCCCCGTCTCTTCAAATTAACAATCGGAGAGTGTTCTTGTCTGGAGATGGTTCCAGATGGATTGAGTGCCATTTTTTCCCTTCAAAGACTTGTAATTAAACAAATGCCAGAATTGAGAGAAAGGGTATCACCATCGGGACAGGATTACCACAAAGTCCGCCATGTCACTTCAATTCGTATCAAGCACTAGTCTTCACCCAGGTTTCTCCTTTCTCACTTTTTTCTTTAATTTTGGCATATTTCCTTTGGTTACAAATTCATCTTAAGAAAATAAGTTTATGAAAAAAGTGAGAAATTTGAAAAAATCGAGGAAAATATTATTGCATCAAAAAGTCAGATGATGGATAATGTTATTATGGATTAAAGTGAAAAAAATGATATGTGCTCCTCTTATTCATACATCTTTGTTTAGAGTTTTATCATTTCTTTTATCCTGGTAAGTTAGGTATGACTATTACCCCTTGAAAAATGGCGTAAGATCTGATCAAAACACATCTTTATCTCCTTCTATTGGTTTTCTGGACATGTATTCACAAATCACAACTAACAATCTCATCTCATTGTTTTACTGGTCTTAAATTAGTTTTGAAGATAATAACCTATCTAGATAGATTGAAGTAGTAGTGCAGTGACATACTTTGATTTATATACCATTGAAATGATATTATCTATCACTATGTTTTCCCAAGTTGTTGCCCTCTGTCTTTAGAAACTCCCATAAAATAAATCGAAGGATTTTGGATATTAAACTACTTAACAAATTCCTGTGGCAAATTAAAACTAGTTGTATTTGTTTTCTTATTTACATTTTTTATATCAATAATTATTTGAAATTCTTATAATTCTTTTTTTTTTTTGGTTACAAGAGTGGGCAGAGCCCTTGAGAAAATACTACATCCCTTATTATAATTCTTTGATCCTGTTAAGTTAGGCACAATTTGACTGGAGTACTCAAAAGTGTTGTAAAAAAAACACATCTTTATCCTCTTTTACTAATTTGGCAAAATAAAATCATAAACTGTAATTCCATCACTTTGTTTTTATTTTCGTACAATAGAATTCGTAACAAGCAAATCTTTGCATTATTGCTGATTTACAGGTTGAGTATTGATTCTCTGGAAAATAACTGACTATCACAAAAGGTATGGTGCTCGAAGAAAACAATTTATCTTTCTCTAAAGTATATTTGTGTTTGAATTGAAATTGGTGGTATGTAATAACTTAATTATTGAATGTGAAGAATTGTACTATAATTGTGTTTGGGTTGAGTTTGATTTGTATCGGATTGTTTGATTAAACTTTGTTTAATGTTGATCATTTTACACAAAAATTTTATTTTCTAGTTTTACAAGAGAACTGGTCTTAATATTGAACAAGCAGTAATTCTAAAATTTACTACTTCTGTGAATTGTCTACCACTTCAATATGATTGATTTACTCATGTTCAATAGTATTTGAAATTGCAACGTTGTTTTCAAAATACTTATATATGACATGTGGAAAAAATCAATATCAGTCAACAATTTTCAAAGTCACAATATTTCAGCCAAGTCATTCTTCATTCCTCAAGTTTATGCTATTTCAAATGAGAGAACAATCTCTTGGTATTTCTCGCGCTTGTTAATTAAGTAACCAGATTTCCACCAAGCGATAGAAACTGGCTGCGGATCTCTCCTCATTGGGCTCAATCCAATGTGTGTATATAATATACTATTCTGCAATCTGTTTTTTTTGCCACTCTCTTGTTTCTTTGATTCCTTCTTCATCCCCTTTACTTCACATCTGAGCGTTGACCAAACAATCAAAGCTTCTAATTGTTGCAATGGCAGAGGCAGTGGCTTCGATTGCTCTGGAAACCATCCGCGATTTGCTATTGGAAGAGGGAAAGTTTTTAGCTGGTGTGGCCGATCAAGTCAAGGAGCTCGAGTGGCAGCTTAACGAGATGAAGTGTTTCCTCGAAGACGCTGATAAAAGACGACATGAAAGCAGAACAATCTCCAATTGGTTCTCAGAGATCAGAGACCTCGTCTATAGATCCGAATCCGCCATTGAAAGACACGCAGCTTATCAAGTTTATTCAAGGAGAAGAGGCCTCACACAGTTCGTCCGCAAATATTCATGCATTCTGACAGATTGCAACTCACTCCACCAAATAGGCTCCGAGATTTCACAAATTACATCAAGTCTGGAGAGGATAAGCAAGGATATGCAAGAAAACGGCATAAAAAGAAGCATAATCATCAATCCAAATGGAGAGGGAGAAAGCTCGGCTGGAAACAACATGTCAAGGAAGACTTTTCCCTATTTGGAGATGGGAGATTGCTTCCTAGGCATGGAGAATGAGGTGGAGCAGCTTGTTCATCACCTATGGAAAGAAACAGAGGATCGGATTATATCAGTTTGGGGAATGGGGGTCAGGCAAGACTGCCATTGCCAAGAAGCTCTACAACGAGATGGCCGCCTTTGATCTGTCGGCATGGGTTTGCGTTACTCAGAAATGTGAGACTCGATCTGTTTGGGAGGATGTTCTGAAGCAGCTAGAGAAGAATAGGAGTGTTTCAAGTCTGAGCGACTTTGAGTTGATAGTGAGACTATGTGAGATACAAAGAGAAAAGCGATGTCTCATAATTTTGGATGATCTTTGGGAAGTTTCTCATTGGGATGAGCTGAAGTATCCATTCATCGTCCAAGATTCGCAGAGCAAAATATTGGTGACCAAACGAAAACAAAAGGTCGCAGAGATTGGGTTGGCAGTGAAACATAGGCTTTTACATATGGATGCTGCTTTGGAACTACTCAAAAACAAAGCATTTCAGCATGGAAACGTTCCAGGTCAGTTTTTATCACTCCCCTCCCTACTTCTTGAAATATAGACTTTGTAATGCGATATTGATTTTGAAAAAGAGAAAAATAAAAAGTAACTAGAGTCGTGTTAATATATAATGAGTCTCTTAACAGTGCAATGCTTTATGCATGTCAAAAAAAGTTTTCGAAAATTAAAGTGGACTAATTTTGGTTTATGTGCCAAAATGAAAATGTATTGTACTACTCTCTCGTCCTATGTTACTGAGGCATTTTCTTTCATTACGAGATTTATGAAAGTTGCAGTGGTATTTAATGAGTTAAATTAGTTGTGGATCCAGAACTTGAATACGGATGAGGTGGAATTAAATATTAAAAAAATTATACTTCGGCCTATTAAAATACGTGTTTTTCATTTTCTTCCCTTCACAAAAAAATATGTGCATTTCACTTTTAGAAAGTTATACTCCCTCCGTCCCCTATTAGGAGTCACTCTTTGACCGGGCACGAGTTTTAATAAATATAAAGAAAAGTTGGTTGAAAAAGTTAGTGGAATGTGGGACCCATTTTTTTATATTAATTTTATAATAAAATGTGAGTGAATTGAGTTAGTGGAATGTGGGACCTACTTACTATTTATGGTAAAAATGAAGTGTGACTCTTAATTGGGGACAAACCGAAATGAAAAAGTGTGACTTTTAATGGGGGACGGAGGGAGTATCAATTTAATAATGTAAGTCCAACTATTCACTATCACTACTTTAACTATCATTCACATCATCTCTCTTACTTTACCATATCATTCCCCTCATCTATCTTACTTTGCCAATTTTATCTCAATTCCCATACCATATCTATTGTTCATATTTTTATGGGACATAGGGAGTATAATTTTTAATAATAATATGAAATAATATATTTAATTAAAATACAAAAATAATACTATACGTTAATAGTAAACATTTAGACTCCTTAAATATTTCAAATATTTATTTTGATATACAAGTAATAAGATGACGTAATAATAATCACATACAGGGTTTAGGGTTTAGGGTTTCCTATAATAAAATAATGTGTAAACTAGTAATTAAAATATAGGTCCTAAAGTATTTTAATGATTTTATTTGGTTGGTCAACCTGTGTTTCATGGTCGAACTGGCTGATTATTCTGGTTCTCATTAGTCCACGGGTTTAAATGTGTGAATTAGACAAATTAAATTAAACATAGATACTCAAACTGATCGGTTCAGTAGCTTATGAAATGTAATACTATTATCAATAGATTTGAAATTGTCAAAAATATTTGGATAGTTGAGCTTATAAGCTAGAGAAATAATTATAGCCATAGTAGAGATAAAATTATAAAGAAATGAAATAAAAAGTAAATACTTCGAATACAAAGCATACTAGAACTATTTTTGTAAATATACCAATGCTTATATATTGTTAAAAAATAAATTGAGTTGATAAAATTATTTTTGAAGTGCTCATAAGTTACTGAAGCTTATTTTATACTCAATCTGTTCTTGAAAAGTACTTCCTCTCATTACTTGTTAATTGAGCTGTTTCCTTTTGGCACAGAGTTTAAGAATAATGTGTTAAATGGATAGTGAATAAATTAAGAGATGATTATTTTTTGCCAAAAATAGGAATAATTCAATTAACTTAAAATTTTCCAAAATAGTAAAATGACTCTATTAATATAGAACGAACGGAATATGAAATATTTCATTTTTAATCTATTCCTAATTTTGAAAATCCAACTAAATCATTTGTATACCTCTTTCTTACATTTTAATTATAAGTCAGGAATAATTTGCAACTTGTTTTAGAAAATTTAGTAAATTGCACATTCAATTGACCTGCCATTTATTATTTGTACTTCATTATGCAGACTCTGCATTGGAAGAAAGATTTAAAAAAAATGGGAAAGAAATGGTGCAGAAATGTGGGTATTTGCCATTGGCAATTTCTTTAGTCGGTGGGGTTTTGAGAGAGAAAAAAACGATTGTTGAGTGGGAATCAGTAAATGAGCATATCAAAGCAGCCATATATGGAGTTGAAGAGCAGATTGATGGAGTGCTAAATTTAAGCTACGAAAGTCTACCGTATTATTTGAAGCCTTGTTTTCTCTCTTTGGGTATTCTTCACGAGGATGAAACCATACCTTCTTTGGATCTATATACCATGTGGATAGCACAAGGGATGATTTCATATGAGAATATTGGAGACAGGGATAAAACATTAATGGAAATCGCTCAGTTGTACTTAAGTGATTTGGACTCTAGGTCTCTAGTTCAAGTTGATATTTTTGATGAGTATGATGTCGGAAGTAGTAATATAAAATATAACAGATGCAAACTTCATGATGTAGTAAGAGATCTATGTTTGAAATTGGGAAAAAGAGAGGATTTTGGTGCTGAGTTTGGAGTATAAAGGTGGGAAACTTAGTACCTTATTACGGGAAGCATCCTCACATATTAAGATCCGACATTTGGCAATCAATTTCAGAAGTGAAGTTGAGCACGAGCATACAGTCGCTTGTGGAGAAGATATCAGCGAGCATATCAGGTCTGTTCGGTTATCCAATCGCATAGAGTCGAACGTTGTTGAGTTCCCCCCACAAAGTATAGTTGATTTTCAGAAATTCAAATTGCTAAGAGAACTAGTTATCGTGAGATTCAAATTTGCAGGAGGGAAGTTACCGAGGAATCACTAAACTTATTCACCTTAGAAGTTTGCGTTTACAAGATTGTGAACTTGATAAGCTACCCTCATCCATGAGGAACTTGGTATATATGGATACCCTTGATTTGAGGTATTCAAAGAATGTTGAAGTTCCAAATGTTTTTAAGGAGATATTGCGATTAAAACACTTGACTTTTCCTGAGTATGATATTGGAAATTACCGAGTAATATTAGATGAGGGAGTATATGAGTTGGAGAGTCTACGATTCTTTGATAGTAGATATCATGAACTTAAATGTATGGACAGAATGAGAATCTCTGAAGTTTTTGGGAAGAATACACAATATTGTAAGCTTGTCAGCTATCATGAATGGCATTATGAACTGGAACAAGATAGAGAGTAGTTGTTTTGCTATTGAAGGAAGTTGCGACTTAACAAGTGAGGGAATGCTGGAGAAGGCTTTGACATGTCCCAATCTTTATAGTTTGATTATTATGTGCAAGTTAGGGAAGGCACTAGGAAAGTGTGGGAATGATTTGTTGAGCTCGAAAACTAGGTTTTTGTACCTGGCTGAATCCAAGATTGAGGATGATCCAATGGGGATACTAGGAACTCTTCCTTGCTTGGTAGCATTGGAATTAGTTGAGGAATCATTTGTTGGGGAGGAGATGAGGTGTCCAGCAAACAGTTTTCTTCATCTCAAGGAGCTAGTATTAAGTGGTTTACCAAAGTTGAGGGAGTGGAGAGTGGAGACCGGAGCCATGCCCCTTCTCTCTAAATTAACAATCGCAGACTGTTCTTGTTTGGAGATGCTTCCAGAGGGATTGACTGCCCTTTCTACCCTTCAGACTCTCACAATTAAAAGAATGCCGGAACTGAGGAAAAGGATATCACCATCAGGACAGGATTTCCATAAAGTCTGCCATGTCCCTTCAATTATCATCGAGGTCTAGTCTTCTCCCAGGTATCTCATTTCCTGCATTTTTCTTTCTTCAGTTTTGATGTGTTTTCATTTATTTGTAACCCTTTGTTGGTTTGTATGCCATGAAAATATTTGGCAAAATAGTATCATAAATTCTAATTCTGTCATGTTTTTAGTTTCATTCACTATTATTCGTAACAAGAGAACTCATTACTGGTTTGCAGGTTCAAGAACTGTTCATCTCTGTCACTTTTGGTGTTTGAAGAAAACACTGTACCTTTCTCTAAAGGGTACATTACATGGTAAGATTTTAATGAATCTCAACTCTTTGCAAGATTGTATCGCCTTTTATTTTATTTTATTTTATTGCAGGTTAAATTTCTTCCCCTTCGTGCTTCAGTCTCGTCGTTGCATTTCTCGAGTGTTCCTCTTTGTACTCTCTTCTCTGGCAGAGAAATCCTTCGTAGTTATGTGTTTGTTGGAATCTTGATAATTTAAAGTTGTGTAGTAGTGTGGGTTACTAAGATACTTATATTTGAAATGACGTAGTGTTTGAATTGAAAATATTGATGGTTTGTAATAACTCAAATGTTGGAAGTGAAGAATTGTGTATTTGTGTTTGAATTGAAAATATTGATGGTTTGTAATAACTCAAATGTTGGAAGTGAAGAATTGTGTATTTGTGTTTGCGTTGAATTTGGTTTGTATTGAATTCCTTGGTTAGTCATGGTTTAAAGTCGATCCTTTTATAGGATCATTCTACGCTTATACAAGTAAATAGTAGTTTATACTTTTATAGTGATTTGAATTATATCTCTAAGGACATTTTTTGGATTTTCTTTTCATCATTTTAACATCTCTTAGTCAAAATATTCATGAATTAGTATTTTGATCGAACAAGCATTAATTCTACCATGCTACCATGAGTCCATGACTACTTCAATAAAGTTTCTTCAACCTAATTGGTTTGATTATGTTGAATCAAGTTTTCAGATGCACTGATTGCAATATTCTTACCCAAAATTATCTGACATTTGAAAAAAAAACCACAACACTTCAGTTAAGCCAATCTTCACTTATCCAAATTGGATTTTGTGTTTGCACTTGAGTGAGGAATCGCTTACTATTTCTTTGTTCTATCAGTGACTAAATTCCTCCGATAAAACTGAATAATTGGTTGTTCATTGAGTTGCCAACTAAATTCACAAATTGAGAATAAGGTTGTAAATTACTACTAAATATTCTCATATATACTATTCTTGTTATTTATCGCTGTTGTGATAATCATGCTTTCGGGATCATGTATACTTATGCAGTGTTCTGTAAGGACTTTCAAACGTAAATTTTAATTTAGATATTTGTCACTAATTTTTACTCCCTCCGTCCCAATAAATATGCAACATTTGCTTTTCGGCACGGGATTTTATGTAGTGTTGTTTTATGAGTAATGAAGAGAGAGAGTAAAGTAGGAGAGATGAAAAAGTAGAGAGAGTAGAATTTCCATTTTTAGAAACATTTTATTTTTAATGGGACAGACCAAACGTTTTATTTCTAATGGGACAGAGGAAGTATTTTATTACCTTCTTTACCTAAGTCAAGTGCTATTGGTGTTTCCTTTCGCATATGTATTATTCTTTGCTGAGTTAAGGACCACTGGATTAAGGACATCAATTTAGTTTTATTAAGTTACTATAATGCTAACCTGCAGTCGAGGTAAAGCTTAATCGGTGGTGGATCTAGACCCCGAAAATGGAGGGATCGGAATTTAATATTTTAAAATATTAATAAATTTAACATTTAAATATTAAATATTATTTTTAATAATAAAATAAATATTATTATATTAATAATTAAATAGCACTAGCTTCATTAATAAAATATAAGCATATAGTATTAGCTTGCAAATATTATTCATTTTAAAATATAAAATTATTGTAATTATTCCTCCCCCCGTCCTACAGAGATAGTCCCACTTTGATTCAGCACGGATTTTAAAAAATATAATGAAAAGTGAGTTGAAAAAGTTGGTGGGATGTATGTTCTACTTTTAAAGTATTAGTTTTATAATAAAATGTGAGTAGGAATGAGTTAGTGGAATATGGGGTCCACTACCATAAAAGTAAAATAGGACAATCTTTGTGGGACGGAGAGAGTATATACGTTCAAAACCATTGTAAATATTATATAGTACAAAAGTGATATAAGTAGAGTAATAAATACTCCATCCGTCCCACATTTGTAGTAATATTTAGTTATGACACGGATTTTAAGGAATTGGTGGAGTGTGTAATTAATGAAGTGAGAGGTGGAGTGTGTAATAAATGAAATGAGATGGTAGAGTGAGATGATGGACTGTATAAAATGAAGTTAGTTGGTTGAAGGTGGGTCCCTCTTTGACTTTTTGATTTTTTATTTTTGTTTTGATTTATTTTAATGTAGATAATGACATTTGGGTGTAATTTTAGTAAATAATGGGGTAAAATTTTATATGCAAATATGATAAATTCTAAATGTTACTCCAAATGTGGAATGAACTTTTATGGCAAATGTTACTACAAATCTGGGATGGAGGGAGTATTTAGATTTCAAAAATATTTAAAATATTTATTTTGTTACATAAAGAATAAGATGGATCACCACTTATAAGTATTTTAGGACCAGAAAACTTTAGAGTGTCTCCGGTGGCGCCCCTCCCACTAGGACCTCCACTAGCCATTCCCACAAAAACTGCCTGCCACGTCAGCACTAGCCCTTCCCATTTCACTGCCACATCACTAGCCCTTCCCACTGCACTAGGACCTCCCACTAGGACTTCCACTAGCCCTTCCCACAATTAAATTAATTCACAATTACAATTAAACTTTACGGAATTAAAATTCGACACGAATACGAACGGGAAATACGAATATTTCATTAAAAAAAAACATACATCATTCGAAAAAAAAATTACATAGTAGATAGAAAAAAAAACAACCACATCAACGTCCACCCCTCCGCGTCCAAACCTATTCGATGAGATCCTCCTGAAATCGAATATGGACATTTCTTTGCCGCATGTAGGCAAATGCGTGCAACCGCTCAACCTCTCCATGAGGTACCCCCATGTTCACGTTCGCGGTGGCCACGCCGTGGCTTGGACCGACACCCGAACCCGGGGGCGTTTAGGTCGTGCACCGGGTAAGGACGGTAGCCACCCGGAGCTTGCGAACCTTGGGTTTGAGGAGGGGCTGTAAATTGGGTTTCCGGACTGTATCCGGCCTCGGAGTCGAACCAATCGTGGTTCCAACCGCAATTGCCGGAGGGGTGATCGCCGGAGCCGGACATTGTGTAGTGTGGTGGAATTTAGATGAGAGAGTATGAGGAAAAAAGATGAGAGAATGTAGATGATGATAGAATAGATAATAGATGAGAATGTGATTTTTTTGTGTTGGAGTGGGGGTATTTATAGATGAAAATGTGAATTTTGGGGAAAAAAAATTGAAAAATAAATTAAAAGTGGGTAGAAAACGAATATAATTTTTTGGGAAGTGGGAAAATATTTTTTTTATTTAAAAATATTTTTTAAAATAAATTTCAAATTTTTAAAAAATAAAAAAACGAAATTGCCAACGGCTATGCCGTTGGCCAATCAGAAGTTGCCATGTAATGGTGCTCAGCGGCACGGACGGACGAGGCTCAACGGTGGACGGACAGCTATGTGCTCAGCGGCACGGACGAACGAGCACCGCAGCTGCTATCGCTGCGGATGCTCTTATGTACTGTTTATTTCTGCTAATTAAGTAGAGAAGCATATGTACTGTTTATTTCTGCTAATTAAGTAGAGAAGCAGAGATCCAAAAGAATATCTTTCTCAAATCAAATTCTAACAATATATAAGGGTATCCACAATGGGACGGAGGATAGCCCGTCCTAAGCTCTGTCCTATGCTCTGCCACATTAGCATTCTATCCTTCGTCCCTTCCACCTACAATGGGACAGACTATAGCCCGCCCTATAGTCCGCCCTAAGCATTTTATTTTTTATGTTTGTAAACATATCAATTAGCAAGAATAAATATAAAACACCATAAATTAAATGCAAATCCTATTGTCAATATTTATTTTTTATGTTTGTAAATATGGAAAATCGTCGAAATTCATTATTGAATTTAGAGAAAAATTGAGATGAGGAAGAGAATGGAGTGAAACGTGTGAAATGAAGTAAAAAAATTTGGTGATATATATAGAAGAAAATACAAAAAAATTATAAACAAATGAAAAATGTGTGCATAGTCCGGACTATTCTCCGCACCCCTTGCAATGAGGCGGAGGATAGGCCGGAGGGTGCATCCTCTGTGTCATAGTCTGCGGACGATGCATCCTCCGCGGAGGATAATGTGTGCATAGTCCGGACCTCTAGCGGACTAAGGAGCGGAGGATGCATCGTCCGTCGCATCCTCCACCCCATTGTGGATGGCCACCCCATTGTGGATGGCCTAATAAATAATCCTAGTAGGGATAAAACTAAACAAATCAATCAAATCCTAACAAGCTAAGAAAATAAATACTGTTAAAGATATGATTAAACAATAGTATATTTTAATTCATGCAGAAAATAGATGAAATGGAATGGAAACCCGTTTTCAACTCTTTTCAGGTTGAAATACACCTTGTCTGTTTATCCTCGAAGTCATAAAACCATTTATCCTTGACTGTTTGCCTTCTTTCCTAATTTTTTCAATCACCGTTTGCAATAAAAAAATGCATGTGGTTGAGCAAAATCAGTCGGAAGATTAATGTGGCTAAACTGGTGGTGCACGGACAGGCATGGACTCGAGGATTAATGTGTGTGTGTACACTGCCTGCGTGATATCACTTATGGCATTCATCCCATCATTTAAGGGGATGGGGGAGGACGTTGAATGAGTCGTAGACTCAGTACCGATACTCCCACATATTACACTATTAACGACGTGGATCCCACTATCTACTTACACTACTTTTTCTCATTCATCTTTTTTACTTTACTAACTTCCTATTAAAATTCTTTATCATTCTCAAAATCTCCTTTTTAATGGATGACTGAAGTATAAAGTTAATTTGCAATACTTCCGAAACCGTCATTGTCCATCTTTTTTCTATTATCTGTATCCAAACAATGTCAGCGGGACATACTAATTAATTATGCAGCAATGGCAGTTGGGAGTCATGGTGCATTAAATAGTCTCAACTAACCAATGACAAATAGATATTTATCATCTATTTGGAGGAAAAAAATTCCGTGGTTTACAGCCGTTTGTTGTTATTGTAGGGATTCTTGAATTTGTTAGCATTATTGACCTCTTTTACAAGCTGTCTCCTACTCTCTAGTTTATGTCCTTCCTTCTATATTCACATCTGAGCATTTGGAACAACAATCAAAGCTTGGAATTGCTGCAATGGCAGAAGCAGTGGTGTCAATTGCTCTTGAAACCATCCGTGATTTGCTATTGGAAGAGGGAAGGTTTTTAGCTGGTGTGGGCGATCAAGTCGGGGAGCTTGAGCGGCAGCTCAAAGAGATGAAGTGTTTCCTCCAAGACGCTGACAAACGAAGACATGAAAGCAGGACGATCTTCAATTGGATCTCGGAAATCAGAGATCTCGTCTACAGATCCGAATCCGCCATTGAAAGACACACAGCTTATCAAGTTTCTTCAAGGAGAAGAGGCCTCCGGCAGTTCGTCTGCAAATATTCCTGCATTTTGGAAGACTGCTACTCACTCCACCAATTAGGCTCCGAGATTTCACAAATTACATCAAATCTGGAGAGGATAAGCAAGGATATGCAAGAAAATGGCATAAAAAGAAGCATGATCATGAATCCACATGGAGAGGGGGAAAGCTCGGGTGGAAACAACACGTCAAGGAAGACTTTCCCCAATTTGGAGATGGGAGATTGCTTTGTAGGCATGGAGGATGAGCTGAAGCAGCTTGTTCATCACCTAGGGAAAGATACAGAGCATCGAATTATTTCAGTGTGGGGAATGGGAGGCTCAGGCAAGACCGCCATTGCCAAGAAGCTCTACAACGAGACGACCGACTTTGATCTCTCTGCGTGGGTTTGCATTACTCAGCAATGCGAGACTCGATCTGTGTGGGAGGATGTTCTGAGGCAGCTAGAGAATCAGAAGAAGAATAAGAAGAGTGTTTCAAGTGTGAACGATGAGCTACGAATAAAGGAGGTTCCAAGTCTGAGCGACTCAGAGTTGATTGAGAGACTATGTGAGATACAAAGAGAGAATCGATGTCTGATTGTGTTGGATGATCTTTGGGAGCTTTCTCAATGGGAGGAGTTGAAGCATCCTTTCGTTGTCCAAAATTTGGAGAGCAAAATATTGGTGACAACACGGAAACAAAAAGTTGCAGAGATTGGATTGGCAGTGAAACATGGGCTTTTACATATGGATGCTGCTTTGGAACTACTTAAAAACAAAGCATTTCAGCATAGAAACATTCCAGGTCAATTTTATATTACTCTCCCTGTCTTCTAGAAATAGACACTTTCTAATGCAAAATTGATCTAGAAGAGGAGAAAAAGAAAAAGTATCTAATGTTTTGTTAATGAATAATGAGACTCAAATCATTATTAGTGTAATGCAAGGTAAAATAGTTTTTGAAACTAAAAGTGGACTACTTTTGGTGGATAAACCAAAATACCAAAATTGAACTACTCCATTTTCCTATGTTAGTAAGGCATTTAAGAAAGTTATATTTAGCAAGTTTAATGAAATTAAAATAAAGTAGCAAAAAATAAAGTCGGAAAGAGAAAAGAGTAAAGAGTAAAGTATTAGAGTGAATATTAGATGTCTTAACAAAAAGGAGAATAACTCAAGTAATAACGGAGACAACCCAAAATAGACACGACTCAAGTAATTTAGATTGACGGGATTTTTTTAGCAGAAGGGATCACTTGCTATATTATATATTGCATTCCTAATACACCAAGGAGAAATGTGGATTAGTGGATCTCATATTTTTGAGAGAATCCATTTTCAATACAAACCCTCTCCTCTAACTTCTCTCTAATTTAAATAATTGTGTTAACTATTCACAAGAAATGTAATTGTATTAGTATGTGAATCGCGCTCCGATTATCGAATACCAAATATCAATTGCAAGAATACCGAAAGCAAAGAAAAAGGAATCAACAAGAAGAGTTACGTGGTTCGACCGTAAAGGCCTACGTCCACGGAGAAGGTGATCTAAGCTTTATTCAAACACTCCAAACGAATTACAACAAGAACTACAATCAATCGAGAACGTCAAGAACACTCAAGCTCACATACAATTCGCTCTCTACAATCACAACAAGAACAAACCGCAAACCTCACCAAGATAGTGTTTCCCTTCTTGAATTCTCTCTCAATTTCCGACTTAAGAAAGTGTGGGTGTGAGCTGCTCCTTTTATCCGAAGCTTCGAGCTTCAAAGATCACCGGAAAATTCACCAGGAAGAATGATTTTGGAGAAATTCACCGGGAAGAATGATTTTGGAGAAATTCACGGGGAAGAATGATTTTGGGTTGTGGAAACTCAAGATGAAGGCGGTTATGATGCAGCAAGGGCTGTGGGAAATCTTGAAGGGAGGAGCTGCTCCCGCGGCGGAGGAAGAAGATGGTAAAGCTACGGCGAAGAATCAAGAGTTGCAAGACAAGATCTACATCACTCTGATTTTGAGTCTAGGTGATAGAGTCTTGAGAGAGGTTTCCAAGGAGGAATCTGCTGCGAAAGTATGGGCTAAACTTGAGTCTATTTACCAGACCAAGTCACTGGCCAATAGGCTCCATCTGAAGCAAAAGCTATTTACCTTCAAGATTTCAGAATCTAAGAGCATTCTTGAACAGTTGGAAGATTTTGGCAAGTGTATATATGATCTGGAAATGATTGAGGAGAAAATCAAAGATGAAGATAAGGCATTGATGCTTCTCAACTCTCTGCCCGTATGTTTTGAGCAGTTCAAGGATGCAATCTTGTTGGGCAGAGACTCCAAGTGACATATGAAGAGGTATACTCGGCTTTGAAGTTGAAAGAGATCCAGAAATCAGGATCCAAATCTGTTGATGCAACTGCTGAAGTCTTGAGTGTAAAGGTTGATCCCAAGAAATCTGGGAAGAAGAAATCTCAAAAAAAAAAAAAACAGCCATGGAAGGAGAAACAAGGTGAGGGAAAGGAAACAAGGTCCTGCCATCACTGCAAGAAGCCCGACCACGTCAGAAAGGATTGCTATGCATGGAACAGGAAGCAGGCAGAGGCTGAAAAGGCTACTGACAATGCTGATATAGTTGAAGGCATAGAGACTGGTCAGATCATGAATGTCACTGATAAAGGCATCATGGATTCTTGGATCATGGACTTAGGAGCCAGCTTCCATATGACATCAAACAAGAGTTGGTTTATGAATCTTGAAGAGGCTGAGGGATATGTGACTCCGGGAAATAATCATACATGTGAAGTAAGAGAGATAGGGTCTGTGAAGCTGAAGATGTATGATGGTTCAATCAAGATCTTATCTGAGGTCAGTTCTGGGGATGGAAAATTGATAGTTTACAAGGGCAACACCACATTCATGTTGGCCAAGAGAGTGCACAATCTATATTACCTTAATGCTGAAATTATCAATGGGGAGGTGAATCTCCTTGAAAAGGCTGATAGGAGAATATGGCACATGAGACTTGGACATGTAGGTGATGCAGGTCTGAAGGAGTTGGAGATTAAAAGGATAATCCCTACTCTTGATGGAGGATCTGGAGAGAGCATGGCTGGATGTGAGGAATGCATACTGGCCAAGAACAAGAAGTTAAGCTTTCACAAGGCCAAGCACTGCTCCAAGGCCCCACTGGACTATGCTCACAATGATGTCTGGGGTCCAGCACAGACACAAAGCATAGGTGGAGGCATGTACTTTCTCTCTATTATAGATGATTACTCCAAGAAACTATGGCTTAATGTGATGAAAGATAAATCTGAGGCATTCTCTAAGTTTCAAGAGTCGTGTTCTGAGGTAGAATCTGAGAAGTCTAGTTGCTTGAAATGTTTGAGAACATACAATGTTTGAGAACATACAATGTTTGAGTTTGATAAGTATTGTAAGAAGAAAGAGATCAAAAGACATAGGACAGTGTCTAGTAACCCACAGAATGGGGTTGCTGAGAGAGCAAATAGAACCATACTAGAAAGGCTAAGATGTTTGCGTTTTGCTTTTGGTATGCCAAAGAGTTTCTGGACTGAGGCTGCAGCCACAGCTGCAACTCTGATAAACAAATGTCCTTCTTCTGCTATAGATTTTGATGCACCAGATATGAGATGGTATGGTTTTCATGGTATGGTTTTCAGGGAGACTACAACAGACTAAGAGTTTTTGGATGTAGAGCCTATGCTCATGTAAGGCAAGGCAAGTTAGAGGCCAGAGCCATTAAATGTGTGATGCTTGGGTATCAGAAGGGAGTAAAGGGGTATTGGCTGTGGTGTATTGAACCTGGGAATGACAAAGTAATCATCACCCGAGATGTGATTTTCAAATAGCAAGAAATGTCTTTTCTGAAGAAGAGCAAAGAGAGTACTCAAGTTGAGGTGGAGGTTTCAGGGTAGCAAGCTGAAGAGGTTCTTGACAGGGTATCTGATGATGTTATTGGAGTACAAGATACTCAAAGTGGAGAAGCTTCAACAAGGGAACCAGATCAGCCAAGAGTACTCAGAGAGAAATCTATAAGAACCTACAAAATACAGTGATTATGATATGCTCTACTATGCCCTCACTGTGGCTGAGGAGATTGAGTATCATGAGCCATCCAGCTATGAAGAGGCAGTGAGGACTCATGAGAAGGACGAATGGTTGAGAGCTATGCAAGAAGAAATAGACTCTTTGTATGAGAACAAAACATGGATTTTGGTTCTGAGGCCTTCAAATCAGAAAGCAGTGGGGTGAAAGTGGATTTTCAAGAAGAAGATTGAAGCTTTCCACAATAATTCCATCAGATTCAAGGCTAGATTGGTTGCAAAGGGGTTCACTCAAAAGGAAGGGATAGACTACAATGAAATATTCTCTCCAGTAGTGAAACTGATAGGTCCTTGACCTATCGAGCTTGAGCACCACGATTTGAACGAACAATTAGAAGAACAAGATAAACCCTAGTTGAGGTGCTAGGGGGCGATTTCCGCCAGAACCAGAATGAGAACAAGTAATTAACTTTATTTCTCAATGAATGAAAATACGATAGAATTCTATTATATAGAATTCTAAACCCTCACATAATCTTGCTAATCAAGAAAGATAATTAAAATAAAATACTACAAAAAGATATGGAAAATAACTAAAGATAACTAACTAAAATAAAAGATACTCTTTATCAAATAAATTCATGAAAGATATATTGGAGATGATCTTCGGCAATATCTGCTGAATCGAGGACCCTATCAACTCCCCCACTGTTGAAAACCACCTTGCCCTCAAGGTGGAAGGCAAAATAAGAACGGCCGTAGTGATTTTCTCTCCTGAAATTGATAGCAAGTGAAGGCAAACAAAATCAAGCATCCGATACAATGCAAATACCCCATTAAAGAACACCACAACCACCAAATCAGGTCCTCTGTGATAACAACATGCTGTTAACTTTGCCTGCGTTTGCATAGAAAAGTCATTTTTGTGGAATAACCGGTCGTTCTCATCAAGCTCGTCTCCATTAGCACCAACATCATTCCTTTTCTTCAAATTAACATCGGTACTTTCTCTTCCAATAACTTCAATGTCGGATAGCCCATAGTTCAAGGCTCGGCTGGAAAATTGATCGTCCGGTGGTATGGTGCGAGCATCGCCGTATAGATTAAGGAGGACCGTTGCATCACCCCAAACTCCCGTAAGATCTCCCGGGTCAAAAATGAGCACCCCTTGCTTCACATCAAACGGAAGAATTTCACACCCCCATCGTGTTGAAGCAGTAGAGAGAGTCGGCGACACCTGCCATTTTACATCAGTATCAGAATTCCTCCAGAATGATTCTAGTGCTCGGCATGGTCGAGACAAGGATACTTCGTGGCCCGAACTGGACTTGCGCGCATATCCGGTGGAGGACTCGGCTGACTTGTGGCTGTTGCGCGTGTTTGGAGCAGCGCCAGAGGCTGAAGTTATTTGCAACAGTGGCTGCGTGTTCGTGACAGGAGTGTTGATCCGTGACAGCAGCGAGTCCACGGCAGGAGCAGTAGCAACATGGCCAAGTTTTGCACGATCACTATTAAGGAAATTCTGTATTGGAAAAGACTCAATAGCCAAGGGAACTTCACCAAGTTTTGCACGATCAATCAAAAGAGGAGCACCATTATGAAACTCATCATCAATGAAATTTTCCTCATTATCATCCATTCCAAAGGTAGCTGACTGACTAGATTCATATAAAGAATGGGCAATGAACCCTCCAACCTTAGTTTCAATAGCGACGAGCGAATCAACCACTTTAACATCATTCACTGTCTCCTCCAAATTCTCAAATGGGATGACGTTGCACGGAGGCTCCTCAAGTGTAGAGAGTGTGCCTGTATCATTAGCAATAACAACCTCTTCACTATTGAGGGCGACTAATTGCCTTTCATCGGCCGTCTCTGTTGAATCCGGAGAAAAATGGTAATCGACCGCCACCAAGAAATCCTCCCACGACCCCATCAACATTATTTTTTTGATAATCACGAAACCAATCTAACGCCGGTTGCTCAATAATTTTTTCAACCACAGCCAAGCGAACTGATTCGTCAGTTACAAAATAATTAAAATAGTCTTGAATACCAAAAATCCAACCTAGAGGGTCATCTCCGTTGAAGAGAGGTGCCGCGCTTTGAATACGGGGAACAAATTCTCCAGTAGTGCGTGACGGCGGAGGTCTCCACGTCCGATTCGACGAAGCTACCGTTGGCTGCAGGGGCTGGACTGGCGAGTTGCTGCTGTTGCAGGGAAGTGTGCGACGCTGACGGCTCTCATCGGGTGGCCGAGTATGCCACGTCGAAAGCTGAGGCGAGCACACGTCGAGCTTGAGCACCACGATTTGAACGAACAATTAGAAGAACAAGATAAACCCTAGTTGAGGTGCTAGGGGGCGATTTCCGCCAGAACCAGAATGAGAACAAGTAATTAACTTTATTTCTCAATGAATGAAAATACGATAGAATTCTATTATATAGAATTCTAAACCCTCACACAATCTTGCTAATCAAGAAAGATAATTAAAATAAAATACTACAAAAAGATATGGAAAATAACTAAAGATAACTAACTAAAATAAAAGATACTCTTTATCAAATAAATTCATGAAAGATATATTGGAGATGATCTTCGGCAATATCTGCTGAATCGAGGACCCTATCAGAAACACAACACCATCAAGATTCTCTTAGCTAGATGGATTGGGAGTTTCATCAGCTTGATGTTAAAACAGCATTTCTACATGGAAAACTAGAAGAAACCATTTATATGAAATAACTTGAGGGCTTTATCAAACCTGGGGATGAGGGGAAAGTTTGTCTGCTCAAGAAGAGTCTCTATGGTTTGAAACAAAGCTCAAGGCAGTGGTATCTGACCTTCAATGACTACATTCAGAAAATTGGTTTTGAGATGTCCAAATATGACAACTGTGTGTTTATCAAGAAGGTATATGGATCTGCAGTGGTTTATTTACTCATGTATGTTGATGATATGTTAGTTTCTGCTACAACTTTGAAGGAATTTTAGGGAAATAAAGATCAGTTGAAGATTCAGTTTAAAATGAAAGATCTTGGTTGTGCAAGTAGGATCTTGGGGATGGATATTGTGAGGATTAGAAAGGAAGGGAAGTTATGGCTGACTCAGAGGGACTACATCAACAGAGTATTGAAGAAGTTCCAGATTGACTTTTCCAAACCAGTCACTATTCCATTGGCTCAGCAGTTAAGTTGAGTGCAAGCCGAAGTCCAGATACAAAGGAAGGAAAGAGAGAAATGGACAAGATTCCCTTCTAACATTGTAGGCAGTATCATGTACACTATGAAATGCACGAGGCCAGACCTAAGCCATGCCATTAGTGTTGCTAGTAGATTCATGGCAAACCTTGGAATGGAACATTGGCAAGCTCTTAAGTGGATTCTCAGGTACATGAAGGGAACCAGAGAGTATGGAATCATGTTCAAGAGATGCAAGGAAAGAGATAAGGAGCCTCTTGTGGGGTTCTGTGATTCTGATTATGTAGTCAGCATTGATACAAGGAAGTCTCAAATAGGGTATGTTTTCTGCTTATTTGGAAGTGTTGTGTGCTGAAAATAGTTGCTCTCTCTACAACCGAAGCTGAATATATTGCATTGACTGAAGTAGTGAAAGAGAGTTTTTGGCTCAAGAAAATTCTATCAGATTTTTGCATTGAGCAAGGATCTGTGGAAGTTAACTGTGACAGCTCAAGTGCCATATGCTTGACCAAGCATCAAACATTCCATGAGAGGAGCAAGCACATAGATGTAAGACTCCATTTCATAAGGGATGAAGTTGGCAAAGGATCAGTAAGAGTGGTGAAGATCTCTACTGATGAGAACGCAACAAACATGTTCACTAAGACACTGCCTAGCTCCAAGCTCAAATTGTGCACGGAGTTGATCAGTTTGGTCCGATGGTGATGAGGGGTGGTTAGAGAAGATGGTCTGAAGCTATTCATTAGCTCCAAGGTGTAGATTAAAATAAAGTTATATTAGTGAGGCATTAAGAAAGTTATACTCCCTCCGTCCCGGATTAGGAGTCACTTATTGTTATGGTTCGGGTTTTATGAAAGAATTGAAGTGTGTAATAAATAAAGTGAGATGGTAAAGTGTGTAATAAATGAAGTGAGTTGGTTGAAGGTGGGTCCCTTTTGACTTTTTGGATTTTTATTTTTTGTTTTGTTTTATTTTAATGTAGATAATGACATTTTGATGAACAAATGGGGTAAAATTGTATGACCAAATATGGAAAATTCTAAATGTGACTCTTAAACTGGGACGGACTTTTATGGCAATAAGTGACTCTTAATCTGGGACGGAGGGAGTATTTAGCAAGTTTAATGAAATTAAAATAAAGTAGCAAAAAGGTAAAGTAAAGTAGGAAAGAAAAAGAGTAAAGAGTAAAGTATTAAAGTGAATATTAGATGTCTTACCAAAAAGGAAAATAATTCAAGTAATAACTTGAGAGTTGAGACAACCCAAAATAGAGACGACTCAAGTGATTTAGATTGACGGGATATTTTTCAGCAGAAGGGATCACTTGCTATATTATACATTACATTCCTAATACACCAAGGAGAAATGTGGATTAGTGGATCTCATATTTTTGAGAGAATCCATTTTCAATACAACCCCTCTCCTCTAACTTCTCTCTAGTATTTCCTCTCTTTATTATTTTTAATTTAAATAATTGTGTTAACTCTTCACGAGAAATGTAATTGTATTAGTCAGTTAGCATTTCAAAAAAAATTATTACGAAAAGGCTTGTGATTATTATGAGTCCACTTTATAATATTGTACATTAGGAAATAATATATAATGTAATAATTGATCTCTTCCGGTTTTCATAGGTTCAATGCTTTTTCTCTAACTCTCCTGGGCTTATTATTTGGGATTTTTTAATTTATTATTACTACTACTACTAGTTAGTCTCGCTGACCAAGGTTAAATCAACTGGGTATTTTCTTTAATTTGATATATTAAAGTCCAGTCATTTGTTTCAATAATATAAGACGCAGGAGTACGATTTTACTAAAAAAATTCCTGTTTCTATAATAAATTACAAGTCGTGGTTCTACGTTGTGAGTTTTGGAATATGGTTCCACGTGATAAAATGTTGCTCTTGAATAATCCTATGTTTCAATAATAAATTTTCTAGTAGGTATATTTACTAATCGCATTTTTGCGCATTTATTTTTATGCGTACGGTTCCACACAAGAAAATGTTACTACTCTGTTTCATTTATTTTTAATGTCCGATTATATCACCTGCTTATATCCATTAGATTCCAAATCGAATAAATGCAAATAGTTCTTAGTTCACCCTTTAACGTTTATTACTCCCTCAGTCCCATGGCCCTTTTTCTTTGAAAAAATGATTTTTTGATATTATTACCCTTTTCATTTCTTATTAAATTTTTATTTTGTTATATACATTTACATCAGCTCTTCATAGACAAGCTTGGTATTTGCGATCATAGTCCTTATATTCGTTTATTTCTTCTTATTAAGGTGAATGAGATTTACTATCCTTATAATTATGGCATACTCCTAATATTTCCTTAATTAACTAATTAGTTACAATAAATCTCTATTCGACAATTCTATAAGAGCATCATTAACCCTGACTCGGATTCAGGCCCCAAGTCCCCTCTACGTCATCATTCCCCTAAATTTGAGTCCCGGCCCAAAACTCCTCTAACATTGTAGGCCCCCAACCTGGGCCACAACTATTAAATTGCACTATTCATCACTTCAACCTATTTTACGTGTAAAAATTGAAAACGTTGAACAATTATAACACGGAAATTTATTTTTAATTCAAAAATAATAAATTATAAACTAAAAATTTTAAAGATTAAACAAACAAGAAAATCAAATGAGAGCTCCACTTCCAAAATGAGAGTAACAAAATAGTCTCTACCTCCCAATAAAAATTGAGAAATTCAAAATATTCTCCAATTCCCAACATCTATACACGCCTCCCTCTCCCTCCTCCTCCTCCTCTTCTTCTTCTTCTTCTTCCATCTTCTTCAAGGAAATGCAATAAAAGTCAGAAAAAAATTAAATAAATAAAACAAAAAGGAATGGGGCACGACCCACTCACCTCTGACGCACAGCCGAGCCGGACACCGAGCACGTCCCCAGACCGCGACTGCGTCCCCGGGACCGGCCTAGGCCGGAAATTGCCTCCCTCCATCACTGCGTGACGGGGGCCGGGACCCAACTGCGGCCCGGCCCCTTGCGTTAACTATGCTCTAAGTTGATTGAATTCACTTAAAATTCGCAAATGATGATAATTTTAAATTAAACAATTTTCATGTAAAACCAAGTTACTTGAGTCATTTCCCTTTTTGGCTAAAACAAAACATCTAATCACACCTACTTTATTATTTTTTTTACTTTACTCTCTCTCCTCTCTCTTACTTTATTCTCTCTACTACATTATTTAACTTACTAAACACAACTTTCTTAAATCTTATGCCGAAAAGAAACACCTCAAGTAACGTGGGACGGAGGAAGTATTATATATTATGATGGATAATTGATATTTAAACTATCCATCGTAATAATAAATATAATAATATAATTATTATTATTTATAATTAATAATTTATTAAAAATTTTATATTATTTTTTTATAAATAGAAAAATAATAAGTATATTTTTAGTTGGTGTTTAAATCAAATATAAAATTTAAAATCTTGATATTTTCCAAATACATGAAAGTAAAGTTATTAGGAATCATATTCCCGGGATTCATTTTCCCATGAATCATTTTCCTTGCCGATTTTACTTTCCCATCAACCAAACATGAGTATTAATGAAACTATGGATACATTAAATACTGACTAATTCATTTTTTTTATATAATTTATTCATGACCGAACTAAACAAAGATACTTAGACAAACCGATCGATCCAGTAGCAATATTGGCCCCTTATATCATGGAATTTTCAAAAGTTGGATTTTTCCTACAAACTTTCAATTTGACAAATAATATCACAAACTTTTTCCGAGTGAGTTATTTCCCACCGGCGAAAAAATTCCGGCTATATTAATGGATTGAAGAATAATTTTGGAGGGAGCACCTCAAGAAAAACTATCCTCAAAGATTGAAGAATTTGAAGCTCTCGAAGTTTTTTTCGAGCAATTCGAAAAAAAAATATGTATCATGATATTATTTGCCGTAATTTTTTCGCCAGTGGGAATTAACAACTCGGGTAAAGTTCGTGATATTTTTTGTCAAATTAAAAGTTCGTGAGAAAATCCCAACTTTTTGAAAGTTCCATGATATTAGGGGCCAATATCCCTATTATCAATAGATTTGCAATTATCAAAAATATCTCAATAATTGAGCTTATAAGCTAGCGAAATAATTAGTGTCATAATAGAGATAAAATTATAAAGAAATGAAATCAAAAGTAAATATTCGAATACACAACACACTAGAACTATTTTTGTATTGCTTATAAATTGTTAGAAAATAAATCGAGTTGATAAAATTATTTTTGAAGTGCTCATAAGCCACTGAAGCTTATTTATTATAGAGTAGTAGTTTGATTATAAGCTTATTTTTCCAAGTACTTTGAAAGAATTTTTAAGGTCTAGAAAAAAAAATTATAAAAACACTTTCTTAGTAATTGTACTATTCAATTGATCATCATTTATTTATAATTACTTCAATATATGATCATCATTTATTTATTATTACTTCAATATATGCAGACTTTGCATTGGAAGAGAGATTTGGAAAAATTGGGAAAGAAATGGTACAAAAATGTGGTTATTTGCCATTGGCAATTTGTTTACTCGGTGGGGTTTTGAGAGAGAAAAAATCGATTGTTGAGTGGGAATCAGTAAATGAGCACATCAAAGCAGCCATATATGGAGTTGAAGAGCAGATTGATGGAGTGCTAAATTTAAGCTATGAAAGTTTACCCTATTATTTGAAGCCTTGCTTTCTCTTGATGGGTATTTTCAACGAAGATGAAACTATAGATGCTTGGGATCTATATAACATGTGGATAGCACAAGGCATGATTTCATATGAGAATATTGGAGACAAGGAGGACACTTTAACCAACATGGCTGAGCTGTACTTAAGTGAGTTAGCCTCCAGGTCCATGGTTCAAGTTGAATTTTTGTACGATTATTATGTCGTAAGTAGAAAAAGTACAAAATGTAATACATGCAAACTTCATGATGTAGTACGAGAACTATGTTTAAAATTGGGAAAAAGGAGCATTTTGGTGTGCAGAATTTGGAGTATAAAGGTGGGAAACTTAGTACCTTACTAAGGGAATCTTCGTCGCATATGAAGATACAACATCTGGCAATCGATTTCAGAAGTGAAGTCGAGCATGAGCCTACAGTCGCTTGTGGAGAAGATGCTTGGGAGCATATAAGGTCTGTTTGATTTTGCAATATCATAGGATGGGATGTGTTTGAGTTCCCCCCACAAAGTTTAGTTGATTTTCAGAAATTCAAATTGCTGAGAGATCTAGTTTTCGTGAGATTCAAATTTGCAGGAGGAAAGTTACCAAAAGGAATTACTAAACTTGTTCACCTTAGATGCTTGCGTTTAGAACAATGTGAACTTGATGACCTACCGTCATCCATGAGGAATTTGGTATATATGGATACCCTTGATTTAACAGGTTCAGCGAATGTTGAAGTTCCAAATGTTTTTAAGGAGATGTTGCGATTAAAACACTTGCTTCTTCCTATTCATACAAATGAAAACATTAGAAATTATCGACTAAGATTGGATGAGGGAGTAAATGAGTTGGAGACTCTACTATTCTTTGATAGCAGATGCCATGAACTTAAACGTATGGACAGAATGAAGAATCTCCGACATTTTGTTGCAAGAGTACACGATAATGAAAGCTTGTCAGCTATCATGAATGGCATTATGAACTGGAACAAGATACAGGAATGTCAAGTAATTATTGAAGGAAGTTGCGACTTAACAAGTGAGCGAATGCTGGAGAAAGCTTTGACATGTCCCAATCTTTATAGTTTGCATATTGGTTCTGTGTCAGTGAAGGCGATAGCAAAGTGCGAGGGTGATTTGTTGAGGTCCAAACTTAAGTGTTTGTATCTGCTTGGTTGTGCGATTGAGGATGATCCAATGGGGATACATGGAAAGCTTCCTTGCTTGATACAACTGCGATTATATAGGAAATCATTTGTTGGGGAGGAGATGAGGTGTCCAGCAAACAGTTTTCTTCGGCTCAAGATGCTAGTATTAAGTGGTTTACCAAAGTTGAGGGAGTGGAGAGTGGACTCAGGAGCCATGCCCCTTCTCTCTGATTTAACGATCGGAGAGTGTTCTTGCCTGGAGATGGTTCCAGAGGGATTGACTGTCATTTCTACCCTTCAGACTCTAGTAATTGAAGGAATGCCAGAATTGAGAGAAAGGGTATCACCAGCAGGACAGGATTTCCACAAAGTCAGCCATGTCCCCACAATTCGTTTCAAATACTAAGTCTTCACCCAGGTATCTCATTTCTCACATTTTTATTCGTTACTTTTGTCGAGTTTCATTTACCTGCAAATTTATAGTAAGAAAATGAGTAAGAAGAAAATATTGATTTCTATATGTGTATAATATTTTAGTGGTCCCTTTCAATTGTACATGATAATATTGTTGTGAATTAAAATGAAAAAGGGAAAATGAGCTCCAGTAAAAATTTCCATTATGTCTGGGGATAATTATCCATCTATAAAATTTCTCAAAAAAAAAAAATACTGAAATTATACATGTTCCATGATTCCATCATTTTACATCAAAGAGATGGAACACACTGTTAAGAGTCTTCCTCTCAACGTAGGTCGGAACTGAGAAGAGAGAAGTCCCGGGAGGCGGAATCCCGACGACCGCTTAGGGTTGAGAAACAGAGAGAATAAAAGAGAAGGAAGTAGGCGTAATTCTTGTCTGCTTTATTGATGAATTCAGCGCCTATTTATATTCTAAGGACCCTAGGGTTGGTTCGACTTTACGGCCCGGGAAAGAACCAACAAAGAAAACCCGGAACGGAGCTTATAAATTGCTCGACCCAATTGTTCATGAAATAATAATAAAAAAATAACAGAAGCCCAAAATAAAACAAAACATAAGTCTAGCAATAATAATAAAACGATTCTATAAATTCCCACGCTCTATTTGGAGACGAAGTCGCCAAATCGAACGGGTGGTCTTGTCCTCCTCCTCGGTTTCCCCTGCTTCTTCGTCTCTCTTGGCGAGGGCCTCCCTCGCTCCACCGTTTCACAGTTCGGCTCCTCCGACCCCTCTTCCTCCTGCCCCGTAAGTTGGACCTCGTGCTGCACCGACGTCGCACCTGTATCAACTCCCCCCGGGTTAGCGACATCCTTGTCCTCAAGGATCATGTCCGGAAAACGTCGTCGTACCATTTCAAGCGGTTCCCACGTCGGTGTCGCCCCCCCATCATCATCCCACTGAATCAATGCCTCCTCCAATGGCGCCCCATTCTGCCACACCGTGCGGCTGGACACCCACTTTAGAGGCCTCGCAACCGGCCTGCCCCGCGCAAACAGAGGCGGCAAGGCTACTGCGTCCGGCGACCCTGCACAAAGGGGCGAAGCAAGCTTACATGAAAAACATTATGCACCCGGCTGCCATCTGGTAAACGAAGGCGATACGCCACTTGTCCAATGCGCTCGAGCACCTCAAACGGCCCAAAAAACCTGCGTGCTAACTTTGAAGACAGCGGCTTGGCTACGGAATACTGTCTATACTGTTGTAACTTCAGCAACACTTTGTCCCCTACTTCAAACTCCACATGCCTACGATGCTTATTCGCCGCGGCCCGCATCCGTTGCTGCGCCCTCTCCAAATTATCGCGCAACGCGACAATTAACTCACCCCGCTGACGAATTAGAGACGCCACATCTGAGGGGGTGGACCTTGACGGCTCCGAGGCCACCAACGGAGGGGGATCGCGCCCATACAGTGCTTTGAATGGAGATGTCCCTAAACCCTCATGGAAGAAGCAATTTAGTGACAACTCTGCCCACGGCAAGAAATTGACCCACTTATTCGGTTTATCTGCGACAAACGCCCTCAAGTACTGCTCCAACCCCCGATTCCGGACCTCTGTCTGCCCGTCGGATTGCGGGTGATACGCGGTAGTAAAGTGCAATTTAGTCCCACTTAAACGTAGCATTTATGAACTCCCGCAAACAGCGTCTATTTGGCTTATTCACCCAGTTAAAGAACGGCACCCGTCTCAACAGTGATTTAACGAAGAAGGTACTCCCAAATCCCTGTAGAGGTAAGTTTCGTGACATACCCGCGCTAGGGGGAGGCAACCACCGGAGCCTCGGCAGTTCCAGGTGGGGGAGTCTACACCGCAGAGATTAAGCAGTCGCCCCACTCAATTAACAGCGCAACGCGCTATTAAACCTCTCCCGCGTCGTTGCCTACGCCCGGCGCCGCTTATTCGTAGCATCCGTACACCTCAAACTTCATCCCCTGTTTCACAACGACTTCAATGTTGTCATATCTGTCATAAGGCATCGGTTCGGCGACAGAAGTTT
>NC_062970.1:43480981-43531163 GCF_023119035.1 Salvia hispanica | reverse complement strand
GCATGCATCCGAATCTGATGGTACCCGGAGCGTAGGTCCAGCTTGGTGAAAAAACGGGCTGCTCCCAACTCATCAAACAGTTCATCCGAAGTCGGGATAGGGAAGTGATCCGGCACCGTGATTGTATTCAAGGCCCTGTAGTCAATGCAGAACCGAAAGGATCCATCCTTTTTTCGGATGAGTAACACTGGCGAGGAGAACGAACTATGACTCGGCCGTATAACCCCCGAGGCTAACATCTCCTTAACTTGCTTCTCAATTTCATTCTTCTGGAAGTAGGGATATCTATAAGGACGCACATTGACCGGTTTGGAGTTTGGCAGCAAATGAATGCGGTGATCTAAGGGACGAGGCGGTGGCACACCCGTAGGGGTGCGAAAAACTGCTTCATGCGAACGCAACACTGCTAAAATCATGGGATCCAGATCATCAGAAAATTGGGGTGGATCAACCGTGGGGTTGAGGTCATCCACTCCGGCCACCGTGACCATCTCAAATAACTCCGCCGCTCCCTTCAAAGTCAGCAACCGCGCAACCACCTTGAGAGAGGCTGGCTGGACAAGTGGAGCAGCTACCTTCAAGCGTATCGGAATCCCATTGCGTATAAACTCCAAAGTTCCGTCTACAAAATCACTCGTCACCCGCCTCAACGATTTCAGCCATGCCAATCCGAGTATTACATCCAGTCCATGAACAGGGAGTATATGTAAGTCAATCAAAAATATCTGCGACTGAATCACAACACGGGTCTGCAAGCTAGCGTGTGAGCAAACCAGTGACTCGCCATTACCCACATAGACACGGAACGGTTTAATCGCAGTTAAGGGAAGCGACAATTTCTGCGCCACACGAGGATGCAAAAAGTCATGGGAACTACCTGTATCCACCAAAATAACCACCTGGTTGGCGCCAATCGTCCCCTTGAATTCCATAGCCTCAGGCCGCTGACGCCCTTCCATAGCATATATGTGGGAGAGGTCAGTCGTGATCACCTTCGGCTCCTGATGCTCCGTGGGCATGTCTGTCTCTTCCGTCTCCTCACCATCCTCCGCACCCATATAAGCCAAAAAAGGTCGTTTGCAAGCATGCCCTTGCACCCATTTCTCCTCGCAATACACACACAGCCCGCGACGGGTGCGATCTGCCCGCTGTGCCGCCGTCAAGTGGATGACCGGCAACTTAGAATAGTCGGGACCCCTAGCGTAAACCGGTCTTGTTGCTACCTGCGATTGGGGCTGCTGAGGACCCGCCGCTGGGGTTCCTTTTTGGTCCCTGGGAGGCCAATTTCGGCGCTGAGGTCCCGGTTGTGCCGCTGGCTTTTCGACACTGCAATCGAACTCAATGGCGAATGCCATCGCCGCCGCTACTGATCGCGGGTGGCTATGCTTGACCTGACTTTGAACCGGTTGCTGGAGTCCGGCGATATAAATGGGTAGAAAAGTAGACTCTGGGATATTGGGGATTCGGTTCCGCATCGACTCAAAGGTCGCGTTGTAGTCCGCTAGGGAACCCGTCTGTACCAGTTTAGCAATCAAGCCCAAATAATCCTCAAAACTCTGCGGGTCAAAATGTCGCCGCACGTCCTCCAAGAAGTCGTGCCAAAGTACAATCGGGTTGCTGGCACGATAATTAAACACCCACTCTGCTGCTTGTTGTTCAAAAAGCATCACTGCATAATGAAGGCGGTAGGCCTCCGGCATCATAAGGTGATCGAAATAATACTGGACCGAGCAATCCAGTTCACAGCGTCTGAGCCATTGAAGCGCGGTGGTTTCATCTTGACATCCCGCGGCTGTTCCCATGCTCGCTGACCTCCTTGATTGTGCCACATCGGGGTTGTCCCACGAAGTCTGCTGACGTCCCGACGGCAGCGTTACCCCCTGCGTGAACCCCGGAGGATCCCACGATGTCAGCGGGCCCGTACTAGCCTGCGAACCAGACCCAAAACTTCCCAACAAACTCGGCATGGAAAACGGCGGCAAGGCAGAACGACTGTGAGGTTTCCTCCACCAATTCCCGTCCCTGACCCCGACTGCTCCCACGATGAACGCGGAGGAGGCGGTATACTGGTCACCACTGACTGCGTAGGAATTGAATTCGGAAGCGATTTCGGCAGAGCGTCGGTAAACCAATGCGAAGGAAGACCCAGGCTATGGGTCGTACCCGAACGCGGCGGAACCAATCGACGATCAAAATCATCCATTCGCGTTTCGAACCGTGCCAGAGAAGCCAGAATGTGCTCGAACATCGTTGCTATGGGCGTCGGCTCCACATTACCCGATCCAGCTGATACGCTCGTGTTGCTTAGCGTCGTAGACGATCGAACCCCTGTAGATCCCGTCGAACGTCCGACCTCCGAAGTACTAATATCCATGAGTTCGGTGAAAGCACCAGTTTGTTAAGAGTCTTCCTCTCAACGTAGGTCGGAGCTGAGAAGAGAGAAGTCCCGGGAGGCGGAATCCCGACGACCGCTTAGGGTTGAGAAACAGAGAGAATAAAAGAGAAGGAAGTAGGCGTAATTCTTGTCTGCTTTATTGATGAATTCAGCGCCTATTTATATTCTAAGGACCCTAGGGTTGGTTCGACTTTACGGCCCGGGAAAGAACCAACAAAGAAAACCCGGAACGGAGCTTATAAATTGCTCGACCCAATTGTTCATGAAATAATAATAAAAAAATAACAGAAGCCCAAAATAAAACAAAACATAAGTCTAGCAATAATAATAAAACGATTCTATAAATTCCCACGCTCTATTTGGAGACGAAGTCGCCAAATCGAACGGGTGGTCTTGTCCTCCTCCTCGGCTTCCCCTGCTTCTTCGTCTCTCTTGGCGAGGGCCTCCCTCGCTCCACCGTTTCACAGTTCGGCTCCTCCGACCCCTCTTCCTCCTGCCCCGTAAGTTGGACCTCGTGCTGCACCGACGTCGCACCTGTATCACACACCCTATATAAATTGCAAAGTTTTGGATAGTAAACCGCAAATTAAGTTCATGTGACAAATTCTAAGTAGTGTTTGCTTCCTATTCATATATACTTTGTTTAACCAAAACACATCTTTATCTCCTACTAACTGAGGCAATTATGTTACCGAGAATTAACTAAACCAATAATTATATCCCAAGATGTAAATTATTAAAGGATTCTACTCTAACATTACTGGTGTTGGTTAATTGATTACAAAAAGAATCGTTTTTTATTATTAGTATTAGATTTATTCTTGTTTGATTGGTCTTAATTAAAGCTAACAGAACTCTTAAGAAGGCTTTTACTAGTACAAGTTAATCCACTGTTTAATAAGATGAATTGAAATTTTAGCTATCTCAAAACTCTTAATAAAATCTATTATCTGAGCTAATTTTTATATATGTTCCATTGAAATAGTAGAATTTGAATTTTTGTGGCAACGAGAGTGAAAATTCGCTTGGCAGTTGCAAATTAGTAGTTGTATTTGCTCTTATTTTCATTCTTCATATCATTAATAATTACAAATTCTTATAATTCTTTGATCCTTTTAAATTAGGCACTACTCATCAAACCAAACACATCTTTACTATTTTTGTTTCCTATGTGTCCATAGTTACAAGGTATTGGTTCATTTGAGGCTTATAAGCTCTTGAAAATTACTTGGCAAAATAAAATCATAAAGTCTAATCCTGTCATTATGTTTTTATTTTCATTTATTTGTATTTATAACAAGAGAACTCTTTTGTATTGTTGCTAATTTTACAGGTTGAGCATTGATTCTTTGGAGAATAACTGATTATTACTACCACTTATGGTGCTCAATGAAAACAGCATCTTACCTTTCTCTAAAGGGTATATTCCTAGCTAAAGTTTAATAAACCTCGATGAAGCTTTGTTCAATATCGTCTTTAATTTTATTTTTCTTGTGTTGCAGGTTACATTTCTCCTCCTTCGAGCTTCAATCTTGTTGTTGAATATGATATTATATTTGAATGATGTTGTGTTTGAATTGACTATGATGGTGTGCAATAATTCAAATGTTGAATGTGTGAAGTATTGTATAATTGCGTGTGGATTGAATTTGGTTTGTATTGAACTGCTCGATGAAGCTTTGTTCACTATTGTCAAATTGTGTGTGAATTGAATTCGGTTTGTATTGAATTCTCTATTAAGCTTTGTTCATTTGTAAACTAATTGTGTGTGGGTTGAATATGGTTTGTATTGAATTGCTTGATTAAGCAATGTTCACATGTTATTTAGTGGGTTAGTGGGCTATATGTCTAGTGGGCTATAAGTCTAGTCGAAAAAATGTAGCCCAACATTGAAGGAACCAAAAAAATGAAGTTTAAATAATACTCCCACTGTCCCCGATTAAGAGTCACACTTTTTTCATTTAGATCCGTTCCCAATTACGCTTCATTTTTACATAAATAGTAAGTAGGTCTCACATTCCACTAACTCAATTCACTCGCATTTTATTATAAAACTAATATAAAAAATATGGGTCCCACATTCCACTAACTTTTTCAACCAACTTTTCTTTACATTTATTAAAACTCGTGTCCGTTCAAAGTGTGACTCTTAATTGAGGACGGAGGGAGTAGTATCACAGAAACTTCACTTACTTCGCCGCTGGTTGGGATGTGGCAGAGAGCCGACGGCGTGGAGTCAGTGGCCGATGGAAGGCTACCCCTGGACGAAATCCGATGTCAGTCTGATTTTCAAGTTTAAAAAAAAAAAAAGGAAAAAGTTAGCTGCGGGTGTGGAAATATTTAACAAAATGGAAAAGAAGAACTTGTTTAGTAGTAGTTGGCAATTTAGCCACTGATGACATACTAACTAAATGGAAAAGAAGAACATGCCTATGTTTATTTTGTTCTTATTCTCACATTAGGCAAAATATTATTGCATCAAAATATCAAGTGATAGATAATGTCAGTATTATATATGGATTAAAGTGAAAAAGTGATATGTGCTCCTCTTATTCATACATCTTTGTTTAGAGTTTTATCATTTCTTTTATCTTGGTAAGTTAGGTATGACTATTACCCCTTGAAAAATGGCATAATATCTGATCAAAACACATCTTTATCTCCTTCTGTTGGTTTTCTGGACATGTATTCACAAATCACAACTAACAATCTCATCTCATTGATCTAACACGTGTTGGTTGATTACAAAAAGAATTGATTTTTTGATCAAAAGTTCTACATAGTTTTTTGTTTAAATTAGTTTCACTGGTCTTATATTAGTTTTGAGGATATTAACCTAGCTAGATAGATTGAAGTAGTAGCGCAGTACAAGTTAATCTATGGAGTATTAATCTCAGTCAACAATTTTCAAAGTCACAAATATTTCAGCCAAGTCATTCTTCATTCCTCAAGATTATGCTATTGCAAATGAGAGAACAATCTCTTGGTATTTCTCGCTTGTTTATTAAGTAACAAGATTTCCACCAAGCTAAAAAAACTGGCTGCGGATCTCTTCTTCATTGGGCTGTCACTAAATTCCAAGTTGAGAATTCAGTGGCTGTAAGTTAAGTTAAAAAAATACTATAAAGCTAAATCATAAAATGTCCTAAATTTAAAACTACAAAATTGAAATAACAGTCTAATTATTGGGCTTTATATCTAATTAGTAAAGCTAAACTTGAAAAAAATTAAAGTCAGAATGTTAAACATTAGAAAAGAATAAAGTCAGAATGTTTACTGCTCATTGTGGGATTATGCCCTTTGCAAATATGAAGTATAGAGAGCGAGCTAAAGCTGTGACCAGAGTCGGTGAAGGCTCGGGGAGGGAACAGATATTGAGACTCATCCATCAGCCAAAACTAGCCGTTGGTGAAGTGATAGTTATAACTGATTTTCTGTTTTGATTTGGGGTGTGGTTATCTCAAGTTGAAGTCTTCTATTTTTTTTAGCTCGGTATTTCTCAGTTTGTATAGCAGAGGGAAAACACACACACACACAGCAGATTGGGGGTTTGTGAGCTCTAGCTTGTGATTAGTTTAGAGCATTCAATTTGTAAGTGTGAGCCATCTTCTTGAGAGTGTTGATTCAATAAACTTCGAGTGACTTCTCCGTGGATGTAGGCAGCCTTTGCCGAACCACGTAATTGCTGAAGAGTGCTTTACTTTTCTTGTTTGAGATAGTCTTCAATCGGTAGTTTCATCCTAACAAGTGGCGCCGTCTGTGGGAAGGTGCTTGATCTTGGTTTTCTTGGGCGTTTTGATTTCAAGTTCTTGGTCAAGAAACCTGTCTCTCTGGTTGAAGCACGCCAACTGTTTGAAGAATATCTGCAACGAAGTTCGAAGTAGAGAAATTCACCGGTCACAATGATTTCGGGTTGTGGAGACTCAAGATGAAGGCGATCTTGATGCAGCAAGGCTTGTGGGAGATCTTGAATCAAGGTAGCAAGGAAGAAGAGAAGCCTGAGCCAGATGAGAAGGAGAAAGCAAAGCTGCAGGGTATGCAATACAGAGCATACAACACCTTAATTCTTAATCTCACGGATAGGGTTCTGAGGGAGGTCTCCAAAGAGGAGACTGCGGCTGGTGTATGGTCGAAGTTGGAGTCATTATACATGACTAAGTCCCTGGCTAATCGTCTGCATCTGAAGCAGAAGCTGCTGACATTCAAGATCACTGATGGGAAGAGTGTAGCTGAACAGCTTGAGGAGTTTAGCAAGTGCATAGATGATCTTGAGAGCATAGATGAGGAGATCAAGGATGAAGACAAGGCCCTGATGTTGCTGAATGCTCTCCCCAAAAGTTATGAGCATTTTAAGGATGCCATGCTTCTTGGCAGAGGGTCAAAGATCACCTATGAGGAAGTTCACTCAGCCTTGAAACTCAAGGATTTCCAGAGGACCACAACTAAATCTAGTGATCCTTTGGCAGAGAGTCTCTACATGAAGCACAGTGAGAAGAAAGGAAAGAAAAAGAAATTTTAAAAGAAACAAGAGAAGGACAAGAATGAGGGTGGAAAGGAAACAAGAAGCTGCCATTACTGCAAGAAACAATACCATTGAGGAGTCTTGGATCATGGATTCAGGATGTACTTTCCATATTTGTTCACACAAATCTTGGTTTCAAAACCTTGAAATTAGCCAAGGATCTGTGATATTGGGCAATGACCAGACCTGTGAAGTCAAAGGGGTTGGTAGCATAAAGCTCAAGGTGATGGATGGCAGTATCAAGGTCTTGACGATACATTCCACAAATTAAGAGAAACCTTATATCTCTGGGTCTGTTGGAGTCAAAAGGGTATAACTTCAGCTCTGAATCTGGAATACTAAAAGTAACAAAGGATTCAAGAGTCATCATGGAAGCCAAGAGGAGAAACAGCCTATATTATTTGCAGGCTGAGACGGTTGTTGGATCAGCTCACATTACCTACTCTCAAAGCATGGGTTGCTGGCATACCAGATTGGGGCATGTTGGTGAGAAAGGGATCAGGCTGCTGGCCAAGCAGGGTGCCATCAAGATAAATGGTTCAGAAGGTTTGAAGAAATGTGAACCATGCATTCTAGGAAAGGCAAGGAAATTATCTTTCTCATCTGGAAATGTTTAAGGACTGACAACGGGATGGAATTCTTATCTGCTGAATTTGAGGGGTTTTGCAAGTGCAAAGGTATTAAAAGGCACAGGACAGCCCCCGGGAATCCTCAACAAAACGGGGTTGCAGAGAGGATGAACCGAACTCTACTTGAAAGGGTGCGGTGCATGCTATTTTCTTCTGGCCTGCCCAAGATTTTTTGGGCCGAGGCTTTATCTACTACTGCACTATTGATAAACAAGTGTCCCTCATCTGCTATATCAGATGAAACTCCAGATGCAAGATGGTATGGGAGCATCAGTGACTACTCTGTGTTATGCTTGGATACCAAGATGGTGTAAAAGCTTACAGGCTTTGGAGTCTAGAGAGGGGCGATCAGAAAATTGTTATAAGTAGAGATGTCAGTTTTAATGAGGATGAGATGCCATTTAAGAAACAGCTGGTACCTGCAGACCAACAGAATTTTGAGTTGGGAGAGGGATCTGGTGGGTTTGATTCTGAGGAAGAACCTGAAGCCATAGAGGATATGGAAGAAGGTGGAGAGCAGATAGAACAGCCAGATACAACTCAAAGTGAGGATGTTCAACAACCAACAAATCTGAATCAGAGACCAAGAAGAAGCACCAGACCACCCAGTTGGTTCTCTGATTATGATATGAGTTTTTTTGCTCTATGCGTGGCTGAAGTGTTATTGTATGCAGAGCCTTCAACCTATGAGGAAGCTATAAGGTGCAGGGAAAATCAGAAATGGATAAAGGCAATGAGGGAAGAGATAGATTCCTTACTAAAAAATGGCACATGGATTTTGGTCAGAGATCCTGGAACTCAAAAGCTGATCAGTTGCAAATGGATTTTCAAGAAGAAGGTGGAGGTGGGAGAAGTTGAAACAATACGTTTTAAGGCAAGGTTGGTAGCAAGGGGGTTCAACAGGTGGAGGGAGTTGATTATACAGAGGTTTTCTCACCAGTGGTGAAGCACACTTCCATAAGAATTTTGCTCGCACTTGCTGCTCATTTTGACTGGGAATTGCACCAACTCGATGTGAAAACGGCTTTTCTACATGGGGATTTAGAAGAAACAATCTACATGGTGCAGCCTAAGGGTTTTGAGAAAGCTGGAGAGGAGCAGAAAGTGTGTTTGCTAAAGAAGAGCCTATATGGGCTCAAACAGAGTAGTAGACAATGGAACTTGAAATTTCATGAGCATATGATGGCTATGAAGTTTGAAAGATCTAGCTTTGATAGCTGTGTGTATGTGAAGAAAAGAGGAAAGGAGATTATTGCTTACCTGCTGTTGTACGTGGATGACATACTGTTGGCAGGCTCTCACAAGAAGGAGATTCAGCTTATTAAAGATGATCTAAGACTGAAGTTTGACATGAAAGATCTGGGGGAGGCTAAGAGAATCCTAGGAATGGATATTTTCAGAGATAGAAAAAGGAGGGTTCTAAGGCTGGTCCAGGCAGATTATGTTAGTAAAGTGATCAGCAGATATCAGATGACAGATGCAAGATCAGTGTCCATTCCTTTGGCCAACCATTTCAAGCTGAGCAGGGAACAAATGCCTAAGACAGAAGAGGATAAGAGAGAGATGAGCCGAATCCCATATGCAAATATTGTTGGGAGTGTCATGTACTTGATGATTTGCAGCAGGCCAGATGTGGCCCATGCAATCAGTGTGGCTAGTAGATACATGTCAGATCCGGGCAGGGAACATTGGACTGCTTTGAAATGGATTTTAAAGTACCTAAAGGGTTCAATGAATGTTGGTTTGCATTTTGGAGGTGGAGCATGGTCTAAAGATGATGATATTCTGGAAGGTTTATGTGATTCAGACTATGCAGCCAATCTGGATAATAGGAAATCTCAGAGTGGCTACATCTTTACACTTTTTGGCACAGCTGTGAGTTGGAAATCAAATTTACAACCAGTTGTTGCTTTATCCACAACCGAGGCTGAGTATATCTCACTGACTAGGCTGTAAAGGAAGGGAAATGGTTGCAGGGGATACTTGATGATTTTGGGGTTGAGCAGACTAGAGTGAAGATCAAATGTGATAGTAATTCAGCCATATGCTTAGCAAAGCATCAAATGTTCCATGAAAGGAGTAAACACATTGATGTTAGAAGGCATTTCATTCGGGATGAAATTCAGAATGGGAGAATAGATGTTGTGAAGGTCCCAACAGAGGAAAATGCATCTGATATGTTAACAAAGGCTCTGCCGGTCTCTAAGTTTAAACATTGCTTGGAGTTGGTGGAGATTGTGGAGTGCTAGAGTCAAATACCAAGGTTGAGAAGGAAGTTAGATATTGATTCTTCTTCTTTGCAAGGTCAAGGTGGAGATTTGTGGGATTATGCCCTTTGCAAATATGAAGTATAGAGAGCGAGCTAAAGCTGTGACCAGAGTCGGTGAAGGCTCGGGGAGGGAACAGATATTGAGACTCATCCATCAGCCAAAACTAGCCGTTGGTGAAGTGATAGTTATAACTGATTTTCTGTTTTGATTTGGGGTGTGGTTATCTCAAGTTGAAGTCTTCTATTTTTAGCTCGGTATTTTCTCAGTTTATATAGCAGAGTGAAAACACACACACACATAGCAGATTGGGGGTTTGTGAGCTCTAGCTTGTGATTAGTTTAGAGCATTCAATTTGTAAGTGTGAGCCATCTTCTTGAGAGTGTTGATTCAATAAACTTCGAGTGACTTCTCCGTGGATGTAGGCAGCCTTTGCCGAACCACGTAATTGCTGAAGAGTGCTTTACTTTTCTTGTTTGAGATAGTCTTCAATCGGTAGTTTCATCCTAACACACGAAAGAAAAGAATAAAATGAGATTATTCCAATGCATAGAAAATAAACATAAGGAAGGAATAAAGTGAGATTATTATACTGCTCAAGAAATAAAGCACTCCATAAGAAAGGAATAAAAGTGAGAATATTTTACTACTCATGAAATACGTAACATGACCATTTTGAGTCTATACTTGTTTCTTCCCCCTATCTTTGTGCGTATACTTTGTTGTTCATCACAAGTTCTTAATCTATATATCCTCTCTTGATTCTTGCATTCCTACTTTCGTAACCCTTTCGTCACATCTGAGTATTCACTAAACAATCAAAGCTTGGAATTGTTGCAATGGCAGAAGCAGTGGTGTCAATTGCTCTAGAAACTATCCGTGATTTGCTATTGGAAGAGGGAAGGTTTTTAGCTGGTGTGGGCAATCAAGTGAAAGAGCTCCAGTCACAGCTCAAGGAGATGAAGTATTTCCTCGAAGACGCTGATAAAAGACGACATGAAAGCAGAACCATCTCCAATTGGATCTCGGAGATCAGAGATCTGGTCTATAGATCCTAATCCGCCATTGAAAGACACGCAGCTTATCAAGTTTCTTCAAGGAGAAGAGGCCTCAGGCAGTTCGTCCGCAAATATTCCTGCATTTTGAAAGATTGCAACTCACTCCACCAATTAGGCTCCGAGATTACACAAATTACATCAAATCTCGAGAGGATAAGCAAGGATATGCAAGAAAGCGGCATAAAAAGAAGCATAATCATGAATCCAAAAAGAAGGGGGGAAAGCTCGGGTGGAAACAACATGTCAAGGAAGACTTTCCCCAATTTGGAGATGGGAGATTGCTATGTTGAATATTTGCATGAAAAAAGATGTTATTTGGCAGGGAATGGAGCATTAAGTTGGAAAGCTGCTTAATGAAGGCATGGAGAGGGTCGAGTAGGAGGTACGGATGCTTCGTTAGAGGGTAGAGGTTTAACCCCTTTCAGAAGGAACTGTACAACAAAGGTGGGCTCGAAATTGATGATCTTGTGTTTCTCTTGCCTTTTTAATTATGTAGCAGCCATCTACTCTCTTTCTCCTCCTTATTTTCGTGGCCTTAGTGTAGATTTAGGAGAGATATCAGCTTTTAGAAGTTAAGTGAAAGGACCATTAGTTGTAGGCTTTTATCCATTGGTTTTACACCTTGGGTAATTGGGTTTAGGGAGACAACAAGTACATGCTTTCTTTTCACTTTTGGCAGCCATTTAGATTAGATAATTTCTACACTCCACATGCTTTTCATTTAAGCTTTAAGTCACATTAGTTAGGGCTTTAAAGTTCACCTTTTGAACATGTCACAATCCTAGTTTCTAGATTTCTTTAGTAGCTAACACTTAGTTTATCTTCCTTAGCTTTTAACTTAGTTCCTTTTGCTTCTGAACTTAGTAAAATTCGTGCTAGATGCTGCTTTGTTTTCATTTCCGAAATGTTCTTATTTTCGCCACTGCTAAGTTGCCCAGTTTACCAACTTGCCCAGTCTGCTTTCCAGTTTAAATGCTTTATTTTAGTTGCATGTTATTTGCATGTTTAGTTCCCAATCTTAGCTTAAGTGTTGTTTATATTTCGTAGTTCAGTTCCCACCCCTAATTTAGAGCGTGGCGGCATCGCCAAAACCCTTTCTAAGTGTGGAAATGCATAACGGATGCTACCGTTCCTCGTGGGTTCGACACCCTAACTTACCATGTACTAACTAATAGTATTTTGGAAAGTGGGAACTTATAAATCTTGTTGAATAGGAAGGGACACGCGCCTACGACACGCGTGCAAAATCCCGACTTCTCATTTATCACCTAGGGAAAGATACAGAGCATCGAATTATTTCAGTGTGGGGAATGGGAGGGTCAGGCAAGACCGCGATTGCCAAGAAGCTCTACCACGAGACGACCGACTTTGATCTCTTGGCATGGGTTTGCATTACTCAAAAAACAAAGCATTTCAGCATGGAAACTTTCCAGGTCAGTTTTATATTACTCCCCTCTCTTCTAGAAATAGACACTTTCTAATGCAAAATTGATCTAGAAGAAGAGAAAAAGAAAAAGTATCTAATCTTTTGTGGGAAATTAGTCCCTAAAACCATAAACTTTGCCTAAAATTTGGTATTTCCCACAACTTTAAAATTGATATATTATATCACAAACTCTGCACTTTGTTTGGTGTTTCCCATGGCATATCTATTACTATATTTGACTAACTTACGAGGCTTTTTTATCATACTTGACACAATTAAATTAACGTGATTTTCAACTTGAATTTTTATCCTACATGTTATGAACTTAAAAAGTGGTTTAAAATATCATAAAACGTATCACGGATGCCTACCTAAAACAAGATTCTGATGAAAATATCTTATTTGAGTGAGTTTGGGAAATACCAAACAAAATGCAAAGTTTGTAATATCATAGACCAATTTCAAAGTTTATGAGAAATACCAAATTTTAGGCAAAGTTCATGTTTTTAGAGACCAATATCCCATATTTTGTTAATGAATAATGAGACTAATGCATGATAAAAAGGTTTTTGAAACAAAAAGTGGACTAGTTTTGGTGGATAAACCAAAATACCAAAATTGAACTACTCCCTTTTCCTATGTTAGTGAGGCTTTTTTTTCTTTATGGAATTTAAGAAAGTTATATTTAGCGAGTTTAATAAAAAAAATAAAGTAGTAAAAAAGTAAAGTAGGAAAGAGAAAAGAGTAAAGTATTGGCGGAATATTTTTCAGTAGAAGGGATCACTTAGAGCATCTTTAACCATTTCACTAAACTCAAACTCATTTTAATGTAAATCTTAACCTAAATATTGATTTTGCTCCAACCATTTACACTAAACTCAAACCCAAAAGAATATTCCCCACTCACTAACTTTTTATACTTTTCAATCGTATCTATATATTTTATTTAAATTACGCACTAACCCCATGACATTTTATCAATATCTTTAATTAAATTAAATGATATAATATAAAATTTATTAATTAATATAACTAAATATAAAATTTATTATTCATTGAATAATAAATTACAAAATTTAGAATATTTTTTTATTATATTTGATAGCCTATTTTATTTTAATATTAATGTACATATAGTATTTAATTAACTATTAAATAATTGTTTCCATGCATTTTATATGCACCGATAGTTATGAATCTATATAATAAAATTGGGTTATGTACTTGAAAAAAAGTGACGGCTCGTTGTTAGTATAAATAATACTCCCTCCTTCGACAAATAATAGATCATTTTGTGTATGACACGAGTTTTAATGTCGAATTGGTAAAGTAAGAGAGAAGGGAAAAAAATAAGAGAGAATGAGAAAAAATAAGAGAGAAGTAGTGTTAGTGGAATGTGGGTGATGCGTATTTTAGAGTATCTAAACCAGTTCACACAAATTATCAAGTTTAAATAATTAACTCTAATAATACTATAATACTGCAAGATTACAGTGTTGTAGTAGTATTTCAAGTATCGATCCACATGGAGGTAAAGATTGTTTAACTTAAGAACATATAAAAGCATACAAAGAGTTGACTCTTGATTTCTGAAAGTTAAAGACAAAATAAAGCAACAAGTTAACTAAAGAAAGACTATTCAAATGAGAAAATATGTCACTCCAAGTTGCTCACTAGGCTTGTATTGTTCTACACCTATACAACGAAATACATGAAGGGATTAAAACATCAACCTAATCACATACACTGAACAAGTAGTTCACAATTAGCTGAACACGTAACCTATGAACCAATTTTCAATGTTTATAAACTCCTGCGGAAGCGCTGGAGAAATAACATCTACTATGATCACCTACTTAATCCACTATCAAATTATCCTCTGAACAATTCTAATTCAATAGCATACCAACAATCAGACATTCCTAAACTATGTTAAAGAGACGATAGCAAAAGAAAGAACAACACTACATTATTAGCCAAAAACATAGTGTATAAACATTAAGCACATTGTTAGTAACAAACATATGAGTTCAAAGGTGTAGAAACATCCATACAAAGCCTAGATTACAACTTGGAGCAACATAGAGAGTTTAGCCTAAACACATGGTGGAATTTGCTACCAAAACCATAGGAAACTTTCTCTAGTTGAGTGGAATTGGGATTTGGAGATGGGTCGTCGGAATGTTGGCCGGAATTTCTTCCTTTTCTTCTTCCTCCTCTCTTTCTCTCTTTTCCTCTCCCTTTTCTCGTGTCTGAATATGTCTGCCCCTCCTCCAAAACCGCCCCAGAAACCAATTTGAAACCTAAAATTCGGCAGTTTTCAAGAAAAACGCCCGACCGGGCAAAATGGTGCCAACCCGGGCGTTTTTGATGCTGAAAACGCCCGACCCGGGCGTTTTGCCGGTTTTGACTGCTTCGCGCAACCTTCGTCAAATAGCCATAACTTCTTCATCTGAGCTCCAATTGAGGCGTGCAATATACCCACACGAAGCTATTTCAAAGACGAAGATAATGGTGGTAAGATAAAAGAATTTGGATACCATCTTAATAGGCAACGAACAGTTTCAATCAGACGCTACTCCACATGTACATCTATAAAGTAATATATAATAATCAAGCTTTAATGATTAATTGATAGATGATTTTAATGTACAAAATAGGAGAAATCATGGAGTAGAACAAGTATTATTTGATTCACATCAGTGGGGTAAGAAAGAAGGAGAAAAAAGTAAGAGAGAAAGAGAAAAAGTAAGGGAATCTTTCCATAAATGAATGTGATCTATTTTTTGTGGATGGCTAAATATGGTAATTATGATCTATTTTTTATGGATGGAGGGAGTAGATTATTTTTTTCTAATATATTGAATAATATAATAATAATGTGGGTCAGCCCACTATTTAATAACTAAATCAAATATTAAATATGATTAGATTAGGTTACTTCACAACTTCATCTTCTCCACGCCGCTTTCGTCTCTCTGAAAGTTTTTTTTTTCCTCTGTATTTTAATTTCTCTTCCTTCACTTCTTCTATTTTGATAAATATGAATTGATTTGGACTTGAATACAATAACACAAACTATGAAAAGTGTTTTTAGTATACTTTTAGTGCAAATATAAAGATAGGTATTTTTTCTTCAAAAACCTATAATGAGATTGGTTTTGCAGTAATGTTGGAGGTATTATTCTATTGTTGGAGATGGACTTACTAATACACAAAGGACACATGTGGATTAGTGGATCTAATATTTTTGAGAAAATCCATTTTCAATACAACCCCTCTCCTCTATCTTCTCTCTAGTCTCTAGTGTCTAATTTAAATAATTGTCTTAACTCTTCACGAGAAATGTAATTGTATTACTCCCCCGTCCCAAATAATTCGTCTCAGTTTAACCGAGCACGAGTTTTAAGAAATGCAATGAAAAGTGAATTGAAAAAGTTAGTGAAATGTGAATCCTACTTTTATGTACTATTAGTTTTATAATAAAATGTGAGCAAGACTAAGTTAGTGGACTATAGGTTCACTACCAAAGATTGTATAAAATGTGAAATTGGACAAATTATGTGGGACCGATAGAAATGAAAAAATGGGACAAATTATCTGGGACGGATAGAGTAGTTAATTAGCATTTCCAAAAAATTTATTACGAAAAGGCTTATGACTATTATGACTCCACTTTATTATTATATATATTAGGAAGTACTAATATACTTCCTCCGTCCCAGATAATTTGAGACACTTTGATCCGGCACGAGTTTTAAGAAATTTAATGGAAAGTAAGTTGAAAAAGTTGGTGGAATATGAGTCCTACTTTTAAAGTATTAGTTTTATAATAAAATGTGAGTAGAAATGAGTTAGTGGACTATAGGGTCCACTACCAAAAATGGTAAAAGTGAAATGAGATAAATTATGTGGAACGGCCCGAAATGGAATAATGGGTCGAATTATCTGGGACGGGGGGAGTATAATGTAATAATTGATCTCTTCCAGTTTTCATAGAATCATGCTTTTTCTCTAACTCCACTGGGCTTATTATTTGGGATTTTTTTTATTTATTATTGCTACTACTAGTTAGTCTCAGTGACAAAGGTTAAATCAACTGGGTATTAAAGTCAAAACATTTGTTTCAATAATATAAGACGCAGAGTACGATTTTACTGAAAAATTCCTGTTTCCATAATAAATTACAAGTCTTGGTTCTACGTTGTGAGTTTTGGAATATGGTACTTCCACATGAGAAAATGTTGCTCTTAAAAAAAGTTTTGTGAGTTTTGGAATATGGTTCTAGTAAGTATATTTACTAATCGCATTTTTGCGCATTTATTTTTGTGAGTTTTGGGATATGGTTCCACACAAGAAAATGTTACTACTCTGTTTCATATTTTATTTTTTTTTAACGTAAAAAGGTTGAATATTTTAATATTTTTTTAAAACTCAGCACCAAACTATTTTTTACATCACCTGCGTATATCCATTAGATTCCATATCTAATAAATGTAAATAGTTCTTAGTTCACCTTTTAATGTAGTAGTACTTAATTATTCGACCCATGACCCTTTTTCTTTGAAAATGATTTTTTAACATTTTTACCCATGTCATTTCTTATTAAATTTTTATTTTGTATGTATACATTCTTGTCCTCATAAGCATTTATTTCTTCTAATTAAGGTGAATGAGATTTGCTATTCTTATAATTATGGCATACTCCTAATATTTCATTAATTAACTAATTAGTTACAATAAATCTCTATCTGACAATTTTATAAGTTGATTGCGATTCACTTAAATTCGCAAATGATGATAACTTTCTTAGTCAATTGCACTATTCAATGATCATCATTTATTTATAATTACTTCAATATGCAGACTTTGCATTGGAAGAAAGATTTGAAATTATTGGGAAAGAAATGGTACAGAAATGTGGTTATTTGCCATTGGCAATTTCTTTACTTGGTGGGGTTTTGAGAGAGAAAAAATCGATTGTTGAGTGGAAATCAGTAAATGAGAACATCAAAGCAGCCATATATGGAGTTGAAGAGCAGATTGATGGAGTGCTAAATTTAAGCTATGAAAGTTTACCCTATTATTTGAAGCCTTGCTTTCTCTTGATGGGTATTTTCAAGGAGGACGAAATCATAGATGCTTGGCGTCTATATAAGATGTGGATAGCACAAGGCATGATTTCATATGAGAATATTGGAGATAAGGAGGACACTTTAATGGATATCGCTGAGCTGTACTTAAGTGAGTTAGCCTCCAGGTCCATTGTTCAAGTTGAAATTAATCTTGATTATGATGTAGCAAGTAGAAATTTAAAGTATAATACATGCAAACTTCATGATGTAGTAAGAGAACTATGCTTGAAATTGGGAAAAAAGGAGCATTTTGGTGTGCAGAGTTTGGAGTATAAAGGTGGGAAACTTAGTACCTTACTACAGGAAGCTTCGTCGCATATGAAGATACAACATCTGGTAATATATTTCAGAAATGAAGTCGAGTATGAGCATATAGTTGCTTGGGGAGAAGATACTTGGGAGCATATAAGGTCTGTTCGATTATTCAATCGCATAGGATCGGATGTTGTTGAGTTCCCCCCACAAAGTATTGTTGACTTTCAGAAATTCAAATTGGTAAGAGATCTATATTTTTTTAGATTCAAATTTGCAGGAGGAAAGTTACCAAGAGGAATCACTAAACTTGTTCACCTTAGAAGTTTGCGTTTACAAAGATGTGAACTTGATAAGCTACCCTCTTCCATGAAGAATTTGGTATATATGGATACCCTTGATTTGAGCTATTCAGAGAATATTGAAGTTCCAAATGTATTTAAGGAGATGTTGCGATTAAAACACTTGATTCTTCCTATCTATGGAGAAGAAAACATTAGAAATTATCGACTAAGATTGGATGAGGGAGTATATGATTTGGAGACTCTACTATTCTTTGATAGCAGATGCCATGAACTTAAATGTATGGACAGAATGAAGAATCTCCGATTTTTTATGGCATCAATATACGATAATGAAAGCTTGTCAGCTATAATGAATGACATTATGAACTGGAACAAGATACAGGATATCCAAGTATCCATTCGAGAAAGTTGCGACTTAACAAGTGAGCGAATGCTGGAGAAGGCTTTGACATGTCCCAATCTTTATCAATTGTATATCATTTCTAAGCTAGGGAAGGCGCTAGCAGAGAGCGGGAGTGACTTCTTGATCTCTGAACTTAGGTTTTTGAACTTGTATAGGACCGAGATTGAGGATGATCCAATGGGGATACTGGGAAAGCTTCCTTGCTTGATAATATTGCGATTACATAAGGAATCATTTGTTGGGGAGGAGATGAGGTGTCCAGCAAACAGTTTTCCTCGCCTCAAGAAGCTAACATTAAGAGGTTTGCCAAAGTTGAGGGAGTGGAGAGTGGAGTCAGGAGCCATGCCCCTTCTCTCTAAATTAACAATCGGGGAGTGTTCTTGTTTGGAGATGGTTCCAGAGGGATTGAGTGGCATTTCTACCCTTCAGACTCTCGTAATAAAAAAATGCCGGAATTGAGCGAAAGGTTATCACCAGCAGGACATGATTTACACAAAGTCCGCCATGTCCCTTCAATTATCTTCAAGGAATAGTCTTCACCAGGTATCTCATTTCTCACATTTTTCTTTATTCAAGTTTGGCAAAATAAAATCATAAGCTCTAATCATGTCATTGCTGATTTACAGGTGAATTACTACCTTTCTCCAAAGGGTACATTCCTTGGTAAGGTTTTAATGACTCTGTTACTCTTTGTAAGATTGTATCGCCTTGTATTTTATTTTATTCTTCTTTTGTTGCAGGTTAAATTTCCTCCCCTTCTTGCTTCAGTTACGTTGTTGTATTTCTCTGAGTGTTCCTTTTTGTACTCTTTTCTCTGGCCGGGAAATCATTCCTAGTTACTATGTGTTTGTGTATAAGTAATTGCTTGGAATCTTGGTAATTTAAAGTTGTGTTGTGTGGGTTAATACCATAGTTATATTTGAAATGATGTTACGTTTGAATTGAATTGATGTTGTGTTTGAATTGAATTGATGGTTTGTAAATACTCAAATGTTGAAATTGAATTATTGTATATTTGTGTTTTCGTTGAATTTGGTTTGTAATGAATTGCTCGATTAACCATTGTTTAAAGTCGATCCATTAAAGGATCATTGTACACTTATAGAGGGAAATATTATTTTATAGTACTTTTATAAGAGATTTGATTGAATCTCTTTCTATAAGGATATTTTTTGGATTTTCTTTTCTTTGTTTCAACATCTTTTGGTCAAAATATTCGTCAATTGGACTTTTGATCGATCAAGTGTCGATTCCACCGTGTTGCCACAACACTTCAGTTAAGCCAATCTCCACTCATCCAAATTGGAATCGCTTGCTATTTCTTTGTTATGTCAAGTGACTAAATTCCTCGGATAAAGCTGAAATAATTGGTTGCGTTCATTGAGTTGTCAACTAAATTCACATTTTGAGAATTTGAGAATACGGTTGTAAATTACTAAATATTCTCATATAGTACTATTCTTGATATTTATCCCTGTTGTGATAATCATACTTTCAGGAACATGGATACGTATGCAATGTTATGTAGTCTAACGTGCAGTCAAATTAAAGCCTAATGCAAATGAGATTTAGATTAGGACATCAATTTAGTTAAGGACCACTGGATTTAGGACATCAATTTAGTTTTATTAAGTTATTTTTAATATGTCCTATAATCTAACCCGCAGTCAAAGTAAAGTCTTATGCAATACTAAAAGACATGTATGAGATTTAACTACCTCACTAATTCATGAAGCTATGTAGGCACTAGTTACTACATTCTTTCAATATTTTAACTGAATCTAGCGACGACTTAATTTTAAGAAAATTTCAATATCAACTAATTGTCTACAATATAAATTTAATTTATTCTGCAAGATTCATGAACAATGCAATTTTATAAATTTTACTTTTTACAACATATACTCCTATAAAACTAAACTGTTACCAACGACAGAAATGCGACATGAAAACGTCATCTCATACAAAAAATAAAAATCATAAAATAACCGTAAATCTAAATTGAAAATCACAAATTAAATAAACTGAAAAAGTCGACACCTACGTTGCTATAGTTGATCCGTGTTATGAAAGAAAAATGGATTATTATGGTTGTATCAGCTTCGTTAGTGGGTTTGTGGGCTTATTGGGCTTTAAGTAATTAGTAAAGGAGAAATTGGCCTCAAAAATATGAAGTAGAAAACAAAACTTCATCCACCATCTCGGCATAGAAGACGCCGCCGATGGTAGAGATGGGCAGGGATCCGACGGCGTGGAATCGGCGGCCGATGGAAGGCTATTCCGGCTTAGAAGATTCAATATTGTGTAGAGCAATATTATGCTGCTCACGATTTCTACACAACGGTGATGCTCGAGTAGAAGGAAATAGCTGCCTAATACTCAATTCTTAATGTTTGTAATTGACCCTTGCGAGCAAGCGAGAGAGAGCTATTTCCTCTTCTCACCATCAACGATTGAATATTGCAGCAAGTAAGTATATTTCATTTTTCATTTTTTGTTTAGTGATTATTTTATTAAAACGACTCGCAATTTATGATTTTAGTAATACTATAGTGATGCTACTTGAATAGGAGTAACTTGTATTTTCCTCTCTTTTGTGTGTATGTCTATAATTTCATTATCAATACTACCATTCTATGTTCTGTAGCTGAGCTATGTGGATGCTTCCGCTAGAAAAAAAAATTGTCTCTTTGTAAAGGAAATTTAAAGACTTGGTTGTAGAAGATTTCCAGATTTAATTTTCATTTCCAGTTGGAGAATTTCATGTATTGAGTTTTTGACTTTCTTCCATTTGTTTGAAGTATTTTGAGAAGAAATATACAGTCGTTGTGAAAAACATAATTCTACAACTATAATCATGTTCATCTAGAAAAATAAGAGTTGTGACCACGTATAGCAAAATGAAAAATGTTAAAACTCTTAAATCTTGTCCCATATTGATTAATAAACCTCCCCTTATAAGACGATTTAATGGGTGAAATACCTATTTCTAATAGAAAAGATGAACATGTCTACTAGTTCACAATAAATAAAATGGAAAAACAAAAAATGTGAATTGTCTAATAGAAAAGATAAATTCCAGAATGCAAAAATTCAAAATATAAAACTAAACAAATCAATCAAATCCTAACAAGCTAATAGCATTCCCAATGCTCTCCCTAAAAACTTCCTTATTTCTCCCTAATTCCTGCCACATCAGCACCAAAATTTATCCTCAATTTTTAGCCAACTTTTAGCCAACTGCTCCAATGGTTTCTCCCTTATTTTTCCCTAACTCAACATTTCATTTTTATATCACTAAAATTAAAAAAAAAAAAAAAAAAAAAAACGCCGAAAAAATCGCCGAATCGCGCCTACAGTGGGCGCCGATGATTCGGCGATAAATCAGCGATGAAACGGGAGTTGGCGTTAATTCGGTAGAATTAACGCCGAAAAAACGCCGAAACACTCCCAACGGTCGGCGATTTTCGGCGAAAAATCGCCGAGTGTTATCGCCGGACCATTGTGAATGCTCTAAGCTAAGTAAATAAATTCTACTCCCTCCGTCCACGAAAATTTGTCCCACTTTTCCATTTCCGTCCGTCCCCCAAAATTTGTCTCATTTCACTTTTACCATTTTTGGTAGTGGACCCCATATTCCACTAACCCATTCCTACTCATATTTTATTATAAAACTAATACTTTAAAAGTAGGATCCACATCCCACTAACTTTTTCAACTCACTTTCCATTACATTTCTTAAAACCCGTGCTAGTCAAACCGGGACGAATTTTCGTGGACGGAGGGAGTATTATAGATATGATTAAACAATAGTACTACTCCCTCCGTCCCGCTTAAGATGACACGTTTTCCTTTTTAGTTTGTCCCAACTAAGATGACACATTTCCTTTTTTGGTAACTTTCTCTCTCCAATTAATACACTCAACCACTTTTTCTCATTCCTATTAAAATATTATCTTTCTTTATCTCTCTACTTTAATACTTATATCCACCTTCTCTCTCTTCAATTAAACACTTTAACCAATAACTCCTAAAACTCTGTGCCGGCTAAGCAATGTGTCATCTTAGCCGGGACAGAGGGAGTAGTATATTTTAATTCAAGGAGACCCGTTTTCAACTCTTTTCTGGTTGAAGTACACCTTGTCTTCGAAGTCATAAAAAATGCATTCTTGTGTTCTTCGAAGTACACCTTGTCTTCGAAGTCATAAAAAAGCATTTATCCTTCACGGTTGCCTTCTTTCCTAATTTTTTCAATCACCGTTTGCAATAAAAAATGCATCAGTGGTTGAGCAAAATTAGTCGGAAGATTAATGTGGCTAAACTGGTGGTGCACGGACAGGCATGGACTCGAAGATTAATGCTCGTGTGTGCACTGCTGCCGCGATATCAATTTTGGCATTCATCCCATCATTTAAGGGGATGGGAGAGGACGTTGAATGTGTCGTCGACTCGGTACCGATACTCACACCCACATATTACACTACTAACGAACGTGGATCCCACAATCAACTTACACCACTTTTTCTCTCTATCCATTTTTTACTTTTATAATTTTTCCTTAAAATACGTTCATTTCAGAATCTCTGTTTTTACCTACTAGTAATTAATTATGCAGCAATGGCAGTTGGGAGTCATGGTGCATTAAATAGTCTCAACTACCCAATGACAAGATTATCTAATTGAGGAAAAAAATTCCTTGGTTTACAGCCGTTTGTTGTTATTGTAGGGATTCTTGAATTTGTTAGCATTATTGACCTCTTTTGCAAGCTGTCTCCTACTCTCTTGTTTATGCCCTTCCTTCTATCTTCACATCTGAGCATTTGATTCAACAATCAAAGCTTGGAATTGCTGCAATGGCAGAAGCAGTGGTGTCGATTGCTCTTGAAACCATTCGTGATTTGCTATTGGAAGAGGGAAGGTTTTTAGCTGGTGTCAGCGGTCAAGTGAAGAAGCTCGAGTGGCAGCTCAAAGAGATGAAGTGTTTCCTCCAAGATGCTGACAAACGACGACATGAAAGTAGTACGATCTTCAATTGGATCTCGGATATTAGAGATCTGGTCTACAGTTCCGAATCCGCCATTGAAAGACACACAGCTTATCAAGTTTCATCAAGGAGAAGAGGCCTCACTCAGTTCGTCCGCAACTATTCCTGCATTCTGACAGATTGCAACTCACTCCACCAATTGGGCTCCGAGATTACAGAAATTACATCAAGTCTGGAGAGGATAAGCAAGGATATGCAAGAAAACGGCATAAAAAGAAGCATAATCATGAATCCAAATGGAGATGGGGAAAGCTCGGGTGGAAACAACAAGTCAAGGAAGACTTTTCCGTATTTTGAGATGGGAGATTGCTTCGTAGGAATGGAGGATGAGCTGAAGCTGCTTGTTCATCACCTAGGGAAAGACATGGAGAATCGGATTATATCAGTGTGGGGAATGGGAGGGTCAGGCAAGACCGCCATTGCAAAGAAGCTCTACAATGAGAAGACCGACTTTGATCTCTCCGCATGGGTTTGTATTACTCAGCAATGCGAGAGTAGATCGGTTTGGGAGGATGTTCTGAGGCAACTAGAGAATCAGAAGAAAAAGATGGGTGTTTCAAGTGTGAACGATGAGCCACGAATACTGGAGGGTGTTTCAAGTCTGAACGACGAGCCACGAATAAGGGAGGAGGTTTCAAGTCTGAGCGACTTTGATTTGATTGAGAGGCTATGTGAGATTCAAAGAGAGAAGCGAAGTCTCATAGTTTTGGATGATGTTTGGGAACTTTCTCATTGGGATGAGTTGAAGCGTCCATTCATTGTCCGAAATCTGCAGAGCAAAATATTGGTGACAACACGGAAACAAAAGGTTGCAGAGATTGGATTGGCAGTTGAACATGGGCTTTTGCATATGGATGCTGCTTTGGAACTACTCAAAAACAAAGCATTTCAGCATGGAAACATTCCAGGTCAGTATTATATTACTCCCTCCGTCTTCTAGAAATCAACACTTTCTAATGCGAAATTGATCTAGAAGAAGAGAAAAAGAAAAGTATCTAATGTCTTGTTAATGGATAATGACCTCAAATCATTATTAGTGTAGTGCATGGTAAAACAGTTTTTGAAACTAAAACTGGACCAGTTTTGGTGGATAAACCAAAATACCAAAATTGAACTACTCCCTTATCATGTGTTAGTGAGGCATTTTTTTTATTATGGAATTTAAAACAAAGTAGCACAAAAATAAAGTAGGAAAGAGAAAAGAGTAAAGTATTAGAGAATACTAGATGTCTTACCAAAAAGGAAAATATCTCAAGTAATAACTTGAGACAATCCAAAATACACACTACTCAGGTAATTTAGATTGGCAGGATATTTTTTCGGCGGAAGAGATCACTTACTACATTATTGCATTCCTAATACACCAAGGACAAATGTGGATTAGTGGATCTCATATTTTTGAGAGAATCCATTTTAAATACAATCCCTCTCCTCTACCTTCTCTCTAGTATTTCCTCTATTATTTTTAATTTAAATAATTGTGTTAACTCTTCACGAGAAATGTAATTGTATTATTTAATTAGCATTTTCAGAAAAATTATTACGAAACGGCTTATGATTATTATGAGTTCACTTTATAATAATCTATTAGGAAATAAACTTTTGACACGAATAGACGGACGGAGAAAAGTGCAATAATAATTTTATTAAATAAAAAAAAATTAAAATAGTACAATTAAAAAAAAACAATATTTAAAAAAATTACATTATACTCCCTTCGTCCCTGAAAACTTGCCACTTATTTCCTTTTTCGTCCGTCCCGAAAAATTTGTCATCTTTCACTTTTACCATTTTTGGTAGTGGACCATACATTCCACTAACTCATTCTTACTCACATTTTATTTTAAAATTATATAAAAGTAGGACTCACATGCCACTAACTTTTTCAACCCACTTTCTATTACATTTCCTAAAATTCGTGACGGGTCAAATGGTGCCAAATTTTAAGGGACGGAAGGAGTAAATATCAACGTGCACTCCTCCGCGCCCATAACTCTTCAATTATATCTTTTTAGAGTCGAATATGAGTTTCTTGTTGTCGAAGATCGGCAAATGCACAGACCCGGTCAGCATCCCCATGAGGTATCCCCATTCGTACATTGGCGGTGGTCATGCCGTGGCTTGGACTGGCAGCATCAGCATCTTCAATGGCCCAATTAGTCAGTTCTGGACCTTCATTTTGACAATCATATTGTGCATGATAATACATGCATACATGACAACAGTAATACAATCCTCATACCACAAACGTGTTGGACCCTTCACCGCCGCCCATCGAGCCTGGAGCACACCAAATGCACGCTCCACATCCTTGCGCTCTGCCTCCTGACATTATGCAAAGTAGATCTTCTTTGGATCTATTGGGCATCTGATCGTTTTCACAAAGACGAGCCAGCTAGGGTATATCACATCCGTTATATAGTAGCCCATATCGTGTTGGTTGATGTTGGTGACGAAACTGATGGTCGGACCAACGCCCATACACTGCTCGTTGAAAAGGGGGCGACGACTAAAGGACGTTGATGTCGTTGTTCGCCCTCGCTACCCTAAAATACGCATGCCAAATTCATAGTCCGTAATCAGCTACAGCTTCGAGGATCATCGTGTGATTCTTTCCTTGAAGCCAGTCGTGTACTACCCTTTCCAGGCGGTGGGACAGTTTTTCCATTCTCAATGCATACAATCTATGCTGCCCAACATGTCGTGAAACCCGTCCACCGACCCATGCATATCCATTAGATCCTGGCAGTCTTGGGGCGTAGGCTTCTGAAGATACCTACCCCCAAATATATGAATGACGCCCTGACAAAAATACTTCAGACACTCGCGGGCAATCGTCTCGTCGATGTGGAGGTACTCGTCGAACATATCGGTCGCGTCTCCGTAGGCCAACTGCCTGATTGCGGCAGTGCACTTCTGTATAGACGTGTGACCGGGTCTACCACTTGCATCCTCCCTGAACTTGAAATACTTATACCGACACTCTAAAGCGTTCACGACACCCATAAATGGCGGCCGATGCATCCAAAAACGCCGCCGGAAAAAGTTCTCCCCAAACCGCGGCTACTCAGCAAAGTAGTCGTCATACAACCGTTGGTGGGCACCGACGAGGTCCCGGGGTACTACAGCTCGATAATGGATGGGGCGAGGTACTGCCGGCTGCTGCTGCTGCAAGTGCTCTTGTATCAAGCGATTTATCTTCGCGGACGTATAGATACAAAATATGTGTGTTTTAAAAATTATCATTAATTTGATAAATTTTATACTATTAAGTATGTAAAGAATAAAAAAATCAAATTGTCGCACCACCCCATAAACCGTCCGCAAATAGGAGTCCTATTTCTTTTCGTGAAACCCGTCCACCGACCTATGCATATCCATTAGATCCTGGCAGTCTTGGGGCGTAGGCTTCTGAAGATACCTACCCCCAAATATATGAATGACGCCCTGACAAAAATACTTCAGACACTCGCGGGCAATCGTCTCGTCGATGTGGAGGTACTCGTCGAACATATCGGTCGCGTCTCCGTAGGCCAACTGCCTGATTGCGGCAGTGCACTTCTGTATAGACGTGTGACCGGGTCTACCACTTGCATCCTCCCTGAACTTGAAATACTTATACCGACACTCTAAAGCGTTCACGACACCCATAAATGGCGGCCGATGCATCCAAAAATGCCGCCGGAAAAAGTTCTCCCCAAACCGCGGCTGCTCAGCAAAGTAGTCGTCATACAACCGTTGGTGGGCACCGACGAGGTCCCGGGGTACTACAGCTCGATAATGGATGGGGCGAGGTACTGCCGGCTGCTGCTGCTGCAAGTGCTCTTGTATCAAGCGATTTATCTTCGCGGACGTATAGGCCCGCAACTCTTGTGTCATTAGCATCCCAAGTACTACCACTAGCCATTTTTGGATCCATCGAACAAATGAGAAATGTAGAGAGAAAGAATAGAAACTCGTTAATATAAGTGGTGCAAATGAAATGAAGTGCAACGAGCCGTATATATAGAGTTAAAAAAAATGAAAAATTGGGATGTCCGTCGAGTCACCACAATAGCGGACGAGACAACGGACGTCCGCGCATGATCGCGGATGACCTCTCATCCGTTTCCCATGTCCGTCGCCCGCTCGTCCATCGCAATTGTGTACGTCACCGACCGACGAGCCGCTCGACGGTGGACGTCTGTCGGGACGTCCACTGTTGTGGATGCTCTTTGTTCACCTTTTAACGTATTAGTACTTAATTATTACTCCCTCCGTCCTATGATCCTTTTTGTTTGAAAATGAATTTTTTGACATTATTACCCATTTAATTTCTTATTAATTTTTATTTTTTATATGTACATTCTTGTATAAGTTATAACCGGTTATTTCTTCTAATTAAGGTGAACGAGATTTGCTATCCTTATAATTATGGCATAGACCTAATATCTCCTTAATTAACTACTCCCTCCGTCTCAACTTAACTGTCACACTTCATATTTATCATAAACGGTAAGTAGGTCTCACATTCCACTAACTCACTTCACTAATATTTTATTATAAAACCAATATAAAAAAGTGGGTGTCACATTCCACTAACTTTTCCAACCAATTTTCTTTACCTTTCTTAAAACCAGTACCCACTCCAAGAATGACAATTAAGTTGGCACGATGAGCGTAATTAGTTACAATAAATCTCTATTTGACAATTCTATAAGTTGACTGTGATTCACTTAAAATTCACAAATGATGATAACTTAAATTAAATAATTATTCATACATGTTTTTTTTTTGCATAAAAAATAATTAAATATTTAATAATTATTTAATTGATGTATACCATGCAAAATGAAATAAATTACTCGAAGATATATCTTTCAAAATTACTCGAAGACATACATGTATTTTTTTGCATAAAAATAATTAATTAGTCGAAGATATATCTTTCGAAATTACCCTTATCATATTTAAATTTTATAGTAATAAGTTACACAATATGTTATAATATTTTACTTGCTTACTAATAAAATAAGTATAAAATTAACTAAAATAAATAAATATTATTTAAATTTTAGATGATACTATAATACTTAAATAATTTTCATAATTATAGTATAATTAGTTGTTTTAACTATAAAACAAATTATACTATTTTTTTATCACTAACCTGAAAAATATCATAATTTTTTATCATGTACGAATTACACATTCGATCAATTCTCTCTACATTGTATTTTCCCAAACTAAGATTCCCTATTGTAACTTACAATACATATCTGATCGATCCCCCTATATGTTTCTAAGCAATTTTTAATGAATATATATTTGCTCAATTTGTAATTTATTGACTCTTAACTTCTGGAACATTACATTTGCTCAATTTGTAAGTTCTTGACTCTTAATTGTTGGAACATTACAGTCGAACCTCGATAAAAAAAAAAATCATATTTTCTTCAATTGTCTATTTATTGTTTTAAGTTAAATAATAAATATTACGATTTTGAGATTTTCATAATTTCCTTTTTAATTTATTTAAACTCATAATTATTTGGAATGTTAAAGTCGAACCTAGATAAAAAAAAATATAATCACATGTTCTTAACTCGTCTATTTAACACTTTTTAAGCTATATAGTAGTTTATTTTCTCATTTTCTTTATAGAGGAATTTTAGAGTTCTTAGCTCAATTACTATATTAAGAAATAAATTAAAATTTGATTAGTGATTTTAGTTATATTAATTGGGTTTATGATTTTGATTTTGAATTCTTTACTTTCTAAAAGTTTAAATTCTATAATTTTTTTTATTTTTAGAGTGTCATAGTCGAACTTCGATAAAAAAAAAGTAATTATATATATTAACTCATATGTTTAACAGTTTAAAGCTATATAGTTAATATTTGAGAAATTTTAGTCGCAATTCTTAGGTAAGTCTTAATAGGGGAGTATTATATTGCTAACTCATAACTTAACTGCTAACTACAACTAAATAATAGTCATTAGATATTCAAATTAAATGTCAATACGATCAACGAAAAACATCAATAAGGCCATAGGATGTAACAGCCCGCCCTCCCAGGGTACAATAAATGCGGCGGCTGCTACCAAACGTACTCAAGGAATTCAATTAAAACTAGGGTTTCATTTAAAGGGTTTAGACCAAGGTAATAAAAGGAGTCATCGAGCAATAAAGACATCAACTTAACCTAGAAACTTAAATAGGTAAAGGAAAAGGAGTTTCATAAATAACGATCGAAATCTCATGAGTATATCAAAGGTTTAAAGACAAAACCTCAAGAATAAGGGCGAAGGCCTCAAAACCGAAAGAAGAGTGCCAAATAACCGAATCAATATCAGAGTGTATCAAAACTCAGCGGAAAACGACCAAGAGAGAAGTGCAGCTATGTATGAAGACACAACTACGCTTGAAGTTCAAAAACATCCCTTTAATTACTTAACATGCTCAACACCCGCCACCGCTCGTCGCCGTTCAACCTGCACATAAGGAAAACACATGCAGGGCTGAGTATTTTGAAATACTCAGTGGACTCGTTGCCAAAACATTTTATAAGTTATGCCACCCTTACCAAGTGAACTCGAGTTTTACAATTTATCAAAATAAAATATCATCGAGTATCACAAAATATTTTCATAGATTGGACAATCAAATAACTCCCCATTTTCTCATCAAATTCCACAATCACAATCTCTTTCTTTCCATGGTGCGACGAAAGCGTGGCCACGCTTTTCGCCCACGAGACCGGCCGACTAGCTAGGACGCCTCCCGATCCCCTCGTGTACACAGCCTGGTAGGGTTTGCGGCCCATACTCAGACCCGAATTCGTATAATCATATCCATAGCCCTATAGCCCAATGGAGCGAACTCACAAACTAGGCATCAGGCACACAATCTCACAATAAAACAAACATAGGCATGGCATAACAGTTAAACCACCCTTATAACTCCAATCAATATTTTTGACAAAAATAAAAGAGAGTTTTAAGAGTAAAGCCCACCTCGACTGCTTAAGTTTCAAGTAGTTTCCTTTTCCGTTATCTGGCTTCGCAACCGAGGTTTCATCTTTTTATTCACATGGGCACATGTTCACAAATCAGATTCAATCACGACTCTTAACTCATGCATGTCTCAATACTTCCATCTTTCCCATCGACTTATCTTAATCTTCATAAATCATTAAATTCAAGTCATGCTTATCATATATATATTTTCCTTAGTATCTCAACTCTAGATCTATCATCAACATGTGTTACACAAGAGTATTTTGCCAACACACAACACACACACAACTCACGCCACACACACACACACATATGTGCATCTACACACACACATGCATCCCTAGTTACACATCCCTTTTATCCCAATTTCACTCAAAATAAAATGCATGAGGGTTCAAGGATACCGATTCATCGGTTAGGAAGAAGTAGAAGATGAAGAAGAAGAAAAGAATACTTATACATAATCAAAATACCTTTTTAGAGAAAAACGATCGGTAGAAAGTAAGTAAAGACTTGGTTCTTCAAGAATTCTTGGTTCAAACTTCAATTTCTTCTCAAAGGATGCAAGATTAATGGAGTAAAGTAGAAGAAAATTGAGAGAGTATGAAGAGAGGGGGAGAGGGGACGAAAATTATGAGGGGGCGAAAATTATGAGCTAGGGTTGGGGTCTTGGCTCCTTATTTATAGAGTCCAAAAAGATCTTTGGAATATTTGGTAAGATTTTATTCTCCACAATTAAATAAATAAATATTATGGAGTAGGGAAGAAGAATTAGCAAAAATAGAATAAGGCAAGGATCCATGATTTTCGAAAATTAGGCCTTCCAAATAGCCAAGATTTTGTTTTGGTATTTTTCCGGAGTAGAATAAAATATCACGGAGCAAATTAAATAAATAAATGAAAATCCTCCAATTTGGAGAATGGAACTAGGCGTGTTTTAGCCTATTAAATAAGGGAATGGATTTTATAATAATAACTAAAATAAGGTATGGCAAGATCTCTTGAGGTATGGAAAGATTTGATAGAATATTTTAATTCTAGGTATGGAATGGAAGGAAATCAAATAAGAAGTCAAATAAAATAAAATAACTCCTTTCCTTCTACATGTGATTTTCGAAAATCACAAAATAATAGTGGCTAGTATTTTTTGGAAATTTTCTCTAATAATCTCACTCACCCTTAAACAATTAATCCATCTCATAAATTAATTAATCACATATGCCACATCATACTAGTCAACCAATTTGACTTTTCAACTTCACACTCATGCAATAATTTCACTTATCAATTAATTCACATATTCCATGTCATCAATAATTAATTCTAGGGTTCAAAATTTAGGGTTCTAAATTCCGGGATATTACAGAGTTAGCAATTGATCACTCCCCAGTCTTAATATCATGAAAAAATTAAAATTTGATATACATGATATATTAATACTGACTGATAAATTTTATTTTTAAGAGCAATCATTTTTAATTTTATATTTTAATAATCATATGAGCTCTTTCTCGCACAAAATATGTGTGTTTTAAAAATTATCATTAATTTGATAAATTTTATAGTATTAAGTATGTAAAGAATAAAAAAATCAAATTGTCGCACCACCCCCGTAAACCGTCCTCAAATAGGAGTCCTATTTCTTTTCGGCGCAGATTTGAAGAAATGTTAAAAAAAGTGAGAGAGAAAAAGTTAGTGGAATATGTGTCTCACTTATATAATTAGTTTTAAATGAAATGTGAGTGAAATAAGTAAGTGGAATGTAGGAGCCAATATACTATTTATAATAAAAGTGAACCGGGACTCCTATTCGTGGACGAACCAAAATGAAAAAATCGGACTCCTATTCGCAGACACGGTGAGTAGTATTTAAGACTTCAAATACTCTAATTGAAACTATGGATACATTAAATACTATCTAATTCAGTTTTTATAATATAAGATATTTTTCTAAAATAACATTAGGGTGTATACTTGTGATGTAAAAAACATAAGGGTATCATGGCAAAGAGACATTATGTCTCAAAATTCCTTCCTTTGTCCCACCGAAGATGTCCCATTATTCTTTTTGGTTTTTCCTAATCAAAATGACTCATTATTAAAATTGAAACATCTTTATCTTTAATTTATTCCCTCTTTATTGTATTCTCTCCACTTAACAAACAAAATAAAGTTGTATAGAATCTCGTGCCACCCAATGAAGATAACATCTTCCTTGGAATGAAGGGAGTAGTATTTTATATGAACATATAATCAAATACAAATTATTAGTTAGTTTAGTTTAAAAAAAAAAAAACTATTTTTTATAAGATTATTTCAAGTTTATAATGTTCAAATATGTTTATGGTGCAGTGGTTAAGCTCTTATATACATTCTTCATGGTAAACGGATGAATGAAATCTTATGAGGCACGAATTACTATTTTTAAATGTTTAAAAATAAAAAAAAAATGGTTGGTCATCTTGTGGTTCATGGTCGAACGCGCTGATTTTCCTGCTCATGGCAGCCAATGGCAGATCCTAGGGGGCAGGAGGGGTCGACCAGCCACCATGGACCCTGGACGTAAATTTTCCGTAGTCACCCCCTCCGATAGCTTCCTACTTCGCCCCTCCCTCCTTCATTAGCTTAAGATAAATTTTATTCCGCCCCTTCCATTTTAGGATCCTGGATCCCACTGATGGCAACTCATTAGTCCATGGGTCTACATGTGTGAATCTGACTGAATTAAACAAAGATACTCAACAAACCGATCGATCCAGTAGTGATATTGACCCCTAATATCATGTAATTTACAAAAAGTTGGTTTTTCCCACGAATTTTAATTTGGCAAATAATATCACAAACTTTACTAGATTTTGTTATTTCCCATCGGCGAAAAAATTCACAGCTATATTAATGGATTGAAGAACAATTTTGGAGGGAGTACTTCAAGAAAAACTATCCTCAAAATCGAAGAACTTGAAGCTCTCGAAGTTGTTCTCGAACAATTATGAAAAAAACCGTATCATGGTATTATTCGCCGTAATTTTTTCGCCGATGGAAATTAACAAACTCGGGTAAAGTTCATGATATTATTTGCCAAATTAAAAGTTTGTAGATAAAATACAACTTTTTGAAAATTCAATGATATCCCTATTATCAATAGATTTGAAATTATCCAAAATATCTCAATAATTGAGCTTATAAGCTAGCGAAATAATTAGAGTCATAACAGAGATAAAATTATAAAGAAATGAAATCAAAAGTAAATACTCCCTCCGTCCCAGAAAGATTATCCCAGTTCATTTTCTGCACTCGTTTTGCAAAAATAATAATAAATATGTAAGTTGAAAGAGAGTAAAATAAAAGAAAGAATAATGTAGGTATATTCGAATACACAGCACACTAGAACTATTTTGTAATTTTACAATTGCTTATAAATTGTTAAAAATAAATTGAGTTGATAAAATTATTTTTGAAGTGATCATAAGCTACTGAAGCTTATTTTATTATAGAGTAGTAGTTTGATTATAAGCTTATTTTGCCAAATATTTTGAAAGAATTTTTAAGGTCTTGAACAATTTGTAACTTAGTTTTAAAAAACTTGTAAGTACACTTAGTTAATTGCACTATTCAATTAATCGTCATTTATTATTACTTCAATATGCAGACTTAGCATTGGAAGAAAGATTTGAAAAAATTGGGAAAGAAATGGTACAAAAATGTGGTTATTTGCCATTGGCAATTTCTTTACTCGGTGGGGTTTTGAGAGAGAAAAAATCGATTATTGAGTGGGAATCAGTAAATGAGCACATCAAAGCAGCCATATATGGAGTTGAAGAGCAGATTGATGGAGTGCTTAATTTAAGCTATGAAAGTTTACCCTATTATTTGAAGCCTTGCTTTCTCTATTTGGGTATTTTCAAAGAGGACGAAACCATACTTACTTTGGACCTGTATATGATGTGGATAGCACAAGGCATGATTTCATATGAGAATATTGGAGATAAGGAGGACACTTTAATGGATATCGCTGAGCTGTACTTAAGTGAGTTAGCCTCCAGGTCCATTGTTCAAGTTGAAATTAGACTTGATTATGATGTCGGATATAGTAAAAAATTTGGTACATGCAAACTTCATGATGTAGTAAGAGAACTATGTTTGAAATTGGGAAAGAGGGAGGATTTTGGTGTGCTGCGTTTGGAGTATAAAGGTGGGAAATTTAGTAGCTTACTACGGGATGCTTCCTCACATATTAAGATTCGACATTTGGCTATTGATTTAAGAAGTGAAGTCGACACCGAGCCTACAGTCGCTTGTGGAGAAGATACTTGGGGGCATATAAGGTCTGTTCGATTATTCAATCGCATATATGTTGAGTTCCCCCCACAAAGTATAGTTGATTTTCAGAAATTCAAATTGCTGAGAGATCTATTTTTGTTTAGATTCAAATTTGAAGGAGGAAAGTTACCGAGAGGAATCACTAAACTTGTTCACCTTAGATGTTTGCGTTTACAACAATGTGAACTTGCTAAGCTACCGTCATCCATGAGGAATTTGGTATACTTGGATACCCTTGATTTGAGGTATTCAATGAATGTTGAAGTTCCAAATGTTTTTAAGGAGATGTTGCGATTAAAACACTTGATTCTTCCTATCTATGGAGATGAAAACATTAGAAATTATCGACTAAGATTGGATGAGGGAGTATATGAGTTGGAGACTCTAGCATTCTTTGATAGTAGATGTCATGAACTTAAATGTATGGACAGAATGAAGAATCTTCGATATTTTATAGCAAGAATATACGATAATGAAAGCTTGTTAGCTATCATGAATGGCATTATGAACTTGAACAAGATACAAGTTTGTCAAGTAACCATTCAAGAAAGTTGCGACTTAACAAGTGAGGGAATGCTGGAGAAGGCTTTGACATGTCCCAATCTTTATGATTTGAATATTTTTTCTAAATCAGTGAAGGCGCTAGCAAAGTGCGAGAGTGATTTGTCGAGCTCCAAACTTAAGTATTTGAAACTGTTTGATTGTGAGATGGAGGATGATCCAATGGGGATACTGGGAAAGCTTCCTTGCTTGGTTACATTGAATTTATATTGGAAATCATTTGTTGGGGAGGAGATGAGGTGTCCAACAAACAGTTTTCCTCGCCTCAAGGAGCTAGTGTTAAGAGGTTTGCCTAAGTTGAGGGAGTGGAGAGTGGAGTCAGGAGCCATGCCCCTTCTCTCTCAATTAACAATCGGAGAGTGTTCTTGTCTAGAGATGGTTCCAGAGGGATTGAGTGCCATTTCTACCCTTCAGACTCTCATAATTGAAAGAATGCCGAAAATGAGAGAAAGAGTATCACCATCAGGACAGGATTTCCACAAAGTCCGCCATGTCCTTTCAATTATCATCAAGGACTAGTCTTAACCAGGTATCTCATTTCTCACATTTTTATTCGTTAGTTTTAAATTGCAAATGTATAGCAAGAAAATGAGTAATAAGAAAATATTGATTTCTATATGTGTTCAATATTTTAGTAGTCCCTTCGTTTTTTTATTCATGTTCTTTAAGTACCAATTTTGCATGATAATGTTGTTGTGGATTACGATGAAAAAGTGAAAATGAGCTGCCCACGAAATAAAACTTTCCATTATGCCTGGGGATAATTATCTATCTATAAATTTTTTTTAAAAAAATATTGAAAATATAAATGTCCATGATTCCATCATTTTACATCAAAGAGATGGAACACGCCCTATATAAATTGCAAAGTTTTGGATAGTAAACCGAAAATTAAGTTCATGTGACAAATTATAAGTAGTGTTTGCTTCCTATTCATATGTACTTTCTTTAACCAAAACACATCTTTATCTCCTTCTACTAACTGAGGCAAATATGTTATTGAGAATTAACTAAACCAATAATTATATCCCAAGATGTAAATTATAAAAGGATTTATACTCTATCATTACAGGTTTGGTTGATTACAAAAAGAATTCGTTTTTTTATTATTAGTATTAGATTTTTTTTTTTGTTTAATTGGTCTTAAAGCTAACAGAACTCTCAAGAAGGTTTTTACTAGTAAAAGTTAATCCATTGTTTAATAGATTTAAATTTTAGATATCTCAAAACTCTTAATAAAATCTATTATCTGAGCTAATTTTTATTCATGTTCCATTGAAATAGTAGAATTTGAATTTTTGTGGCAGCGAGAGTGAAAATTCGCTTGGCAGTTGCAAAGTAGTAGTTGTATTTGCTCTTATTTTCATTCTTCATATCATTAATAATTACACATTCTTATAATTCTTTGATCCTTTTCAAATAGGCACTACTCATCAAACCAAACACATCTTTACTATTTTTGTTACCTATGTGTCCACAGTTACAAGGTATTGGTTCATTTGAGGCTTATAAGCTCTTGAAAATTACTTGGCAAAATAAAATCATAAAGTCTAATCCTGTCATTATGTTTTTATTCATTTATTTGTATTTATAACAAGAGAACTCTTTTGTATTGTTGCTAATTTTGCAGGTTGAGCATTGATTCTTTGGAGAATAACTGATTATCACTACCACTTTTGGTGCTCAATGAAAACAGCATCTTACCTTTCTCTAAAGGGTACATTCCTTGCTAAAGTGTTAATAAAGCTCAACTCATTATAATGCCGTATCGTCTTTAATTTTATTTTTCTTGTGTTGCAGGTTACATTTCTCCTCCTTCGAGCTTCAATCTTGTTGTTGAATATGATATTATATTTAAGTGATGTTGTGTTTGAATTGACTATGATGGTGTGCAATAATTCAAATGTTGAAAGTGTGAAGTATTGTATAATTAATTGTATGTGGGTTGAATCTGGTTTGTATTGAATTGCTCGATGAAGCTTTGTTCAATATTGTACAATAGTGTGTGGGTTGAATTTGGTTTGTACTGAATTGCTGAAAGCTTTGTTCTTTATTGTAAACTAATTGTGTGTGTGGGTTGAATATGGTTTGTATTGAATTGCTTGATTAAGCTATGTTCACATGTTATTTAGTGGGTTAGTGGGCTATAAGTCTAGTCCAAAAAATGTGCCCAACATTGAAGGAATATTTGCGGGACGGAGGGAGTAGTGATATAACAGAAACTTCACTTACTCCGCCGCTGGTTGGGATGTGGCAGGGAGCTGACGGCGTGGAGTCGGCGGCCGATGGAAGGCTACCCTTGGAGGTAATCCGAGGTCAGCCTGATTTTCAAATTTAGCCACTGATGACATCTAAATGGAAAAGAAGAACATGTCTACATTTACTTGTTCTTAATCTCACGTTAGGCAAAGTAATTGGATCATCTTGTAATTAAAAACTGCCAATATCTTATAAGACGTAATCATGTAATGTATCCAAAGATTCAATATCTTATCCATAAATGATAAGTCACATTCCATTAATTTATTTCACTCATATTTTAATATAAAATTAATTTATAAAAGTGAAACTCATATTTCACTAACTTTTTCAATCCGTTTTCATTTACATTTCTTAAACCCATGCCAAAACCAAAGTAAATAATTATTGGACGGGAGTACTATTTTTCACTATTTTTATCTTTTACTTTGTTTACCTAAAGTCAAGTGTATTTCTTTTTTCATGTGAGTTATTCTTTGCTGTGTTAAGGACGATTGGATTTATGGCATCAATTTATTAAGTTCTTTTTAATGTGTCCTAGAATGTTGATTTGAAATCAAAGTAAAGCTTAATGCAATGAAAGACGTGTATGAGATTCAGATTAGAGTTCAACCGGTAGATAATTTGATCTTTATTTACCTGACTAGATGATACGATACAACAACAGCCGGTGACTCAACAACAGCCGGTGACTCAGGATGCCGAGGTGCAAGGACCAGAGGAGGAACAGCTAGAAGTCGATCGGAGGTTGCCGCTGGACCGACCGTCCATCGCGACGACGAAACCAAAGAGGAATACACGCCCACCAGAAAGGCTTGGCGATTACGTTTCTAAGTAGTCGAGTATTTTGAGTTATTTATTTTATTTCCTTAATTTTCCTTTTTTTGTTTCTTTTGGGATATTAGTGTTTTTATTATTTATTTTTGCTTAGATATTTCGGGTTTTCTTTGTTGGTTCTTTCCTGAGATAAGTTAGGATTAGGAATCGAACCAACCCTAGGGTCCTTAGTATTATAAATAGGGCGCTTGTTTCATAAATGAGATACATGAATAAGAATTATCTTTTGCCCAATTATCTTGTTAATCAAGTTATACAACCTAGAAGCTCTGCTGCCCGACGGGACCTTCGCCCGCGCACAGCCGATCGTTCTTCTCCGCCGACCCTAAGAAGGGCGTCGGAACATTCCTTGGCCTCTGAGCGTAGCCGCCGGCCGTGGTTAAGAGAAACCCTCTTAACATCTGGTGCTTTCACCATTGTGAACTCATGCCGCGCTTCAACAACAACGGTAAAGGGATTTGGGCGGCCCACCGCCCGGATACTTTTCCAAATGGAACGTCGCGTCGCAACCAGAACGTGGGACGCCGCGACAACATTATTCTACAACGACCGTCCATGGATGACGGAGACTTGGAGGATACTACTCATGTTGATCCCGTGAATAACAAATTGGATCGTTTGATTGATCGTTATGATAAGTTTGATTCTTGGCGTGAAGAGACGGACCGCAGATTCGACAAACTTGATCCGTCGGTCATAAGAGGAAACGAGGATTTTTTCGAGGACGACGAGATTGATGAACCGGAGTATGACGATCAGCGTCGTCGGAGATATGGGGATACCGAGTACCGCGGTAGAAACCCTAATTTCGGGGTACGATCCAACGCCCAGGTTGACAGGGGTCGCCGTGAGGGACGTAACCGCAGGGGTTCGTGTTGGGATCCGCCGGGTGGCCGCCAATCTCGCCACCACACAGGGGGTTTTGATAATCAACAGTTTAACCGCTCCGCTTCATGTTGGGATCCCCCCAGCATTTCCAACCGCATGGGTCCGGATATGATAAGCCCGAGCGTGTGAAGATGCAACCACCTCGCTTCGATGGCTCGGACGCCACCAATTGGATTTCTAGGGTTGAATATTATTTCAATCACTTATTGATGCCCGATGCACATCGACTCCACTATGCGGTCATGTTGTGCGACCCACCTGCCGCAGACTGGGTTTTCAATTACAGTGCGAACAATGACTTCGTAACATGGCAAGAATTTTTGGAGGACGTGCGTCACAGATTTGAGCCACAGAGCTTTCAGAATTATTTTGGTCTTATTGCCAAACTTGTGCAGACTGGTTCGGTGGCAGAGTACCACGACACATTCGAGAAGTATCTCAATCGGATTCAAGGGATCCCAGAGTCAGAATTGTTCACTCTGTTCGTGGCAGGTTTAAAGCCGGATATGCAGGAGCGCGTGAAGCTCCACCGTCCGTCCTCTCTAGCGGCTGCGATGGCTCTATCATTAGAATTGGCCAACACACAGCCTGCTCAATCTGCAAATAACACGCGTCGCCCGTGGCAACAACGTGAGACAAGGGGTTAGTCCGGTTTCCCTCCCGGTCAATCCTCAGCCTCGCTAGCCGCCCAGCCGAAGGGTCAACCGCCGGTAGGCGCTACCCGCACGGCAGATCAGTCCCAGGCTCCGGCGATTTGAGTCTCGCAAGCAGAAAGGGAAGAACGCGCGCGCCTAGGCCTGTGTTATTATTGCCCGGAGAAATGGGTAATAGGACATGTTTGTAAGCAACGGTTGCTCTGTTATATGGACGAAGAGGACGAGTTCGACGTGGAGCCTTTGGAGGACCACAGAACTGATGAGAATATGCTCGCAGAGATTTCCCACGTTCATTCCATGGGTGGAGGTTATCGTTCTAGACCCCTCAAGGTGCTGGGATTAATACAGAACCAAGAAGTTTGCATTCTTATCGATACCGGTAGTGATAGGGATTTCTTGCACCCCGCGGTAGCGGAGAAGTTACACCTACCATTATCGCCAATTCGTCCCTTCCGCGTATTCGTAGGAAATGGCGAGACGTTACTTTGCACGCACATTTCAAAGCAAACCATGCTGGAGATTCAGGGGACGACAGTTGTGGTTGACCTTCATGTTTTGCCTGTTCACGGGCCGGACATCGTTCTGGGTATGGATTGGCTTGAGTCATTGGGGAAGGTAACAGCGGATTTTGCGGGAAAAACGTTAGCGTTCACGCATAAGGACAATCCGATTGTCCTTCAGGGTATACAGCCGCCGCTTCGCCGCGTTAATTTGCATTCACTAGTTGCTACGATCCCGGCACCAGACACGTCCGAATGATATGAAATCGTGTTGTTGGACCCAGAGGAGAGTGTCCAGATACAGGTGGGGCGTGAGGAGTTTCCGCCACATCTGACACCGGGGGTTTGTGAGGTTTTGGAGCGTATCGGCCCGGTGGCGTATCGTTTGCGCCTCCCGGAGGGAAGTCAGATACATAATGTTTTTCACGTCAGTCTCTTGCGGGCATTTGTGGAAGGAGACGGGATTACTGTTGGGGGGACGTTGCCTTCGGACTTTCGGGGTGATAGACCAGTCGTGTATCCGGTTCGGGTGCTGTAACGCCAGATGTTGTGGCATGATCGTGAACCAAAAGAGCATGTGTTAGTTCGTTGGTCGGATGGGTCGGACTCACCGACTTGGGAACCTCTTGAACTGGTCAAGCGTCGATTTCCTAATGTGCTCCTTGAGGACAAGGAGGTCGCTATGGAGAGGGGGATTGATACGATACAACAACAGCCGGTGACTCAACAACAGCCGGTGACTCAGGATGCCGAGGTGCAAGGACCAGAGGAGGAACAGCTAGAAGTCGATCGGAGGTCGCCGCTGGACCGACCGTCCATCGCGACGACGAAACCAAAGAGGAATACACGCCCACCAGAAAGGCTTGGCGATTACGTTTCTAAGTAGTCGAGTATATTGAGTTATTTATTTTATTTCCTTAATTTTCCTTTTTTGTTTCTTTTGGGATATTAGTGTTTTTATTATTTATTTTTGCTTAGATATTTCGGGTTTTCTTTGTTGGTTCTTTCCCGAGATGAGTTAGGATTAGGAGTCGAACCAACCCTAGGGTCCTTAGTATTACAAATAGGGCGCTTGTTTCATAAACGAGATACATGAATAAGAATTATCTTTTGCCCAATTATCTTGTTAATCAAGTTATACAACCTAGAAGCTCTGCTGCCCGATGGGACCTTCGCCCGCGCACAGCCGATCGTTCTTCTCCGCCGACCCTAAGAAGGGCGTCGGAACTATCCTTGGCCGCCGAGCGTAACCGCCGGCCGTGGTTAAGAGAAACCCTCTTAACACTAGATGACAAGTATTGAAACGACTCTAGTATAACGTGGACTGTCCCATAAAAGATATCACACTTGTGGGACGACATGATATTTTAGTAGGTTTTTGTTTTCTGTGCGGAAAGAGAGAATATAATTTTTATATTAATGTGAAGAAGAATTTTATTAAAAAATGGAAATGTAACATCTTTCGTGAGACAAATTAGAAATGAAAGTGTGATATATTTATGTATGTTGGGAGTAGTACATGTCTACTAATGACCTTGTTGACAATTAAATCTACTAGATTACTAGTTGACATGGTAATTCATTTTTTACGTCAATCACGTGACAGAGTAGCTGGAAATCATGGCACATTCAGTAGTTTAAAGTTCTATTTGTAATTTAACCAATGCCCAATTATATGGAGTAATTAGTTACTTCAATAGTTCAGTGCGTATTATTTAACCTACTATTTAATTATGCAGCAATGGCAGTTGGGAGTCATGGTGCATTAAATAGTGCCAACTACCCAGTGACAAGATCATCTAATTGAGGAACAAAATTCCTTGGTTTACAGCCGTCCGTTGTTATTGTAGGGATTCTTGAATTTGTTAGCATTATTGACCTCTTTTGCAAGCTGTCTCCTACTCTCTTGTTTATGCCCCTTCCTTCTATCTTCACATCTGAGCATTTGACCCAACAATCAAAGCTTGGAATTGTTGCAATGGCAGAAGCAGTGGTGTCTATTGCTCTTGAAACCATCCGTGATTTGCTATTGGAAGAGGGAAGGTTTTTAGCTGGTGTTGCCCATCAAGTCAAGGAGCTCGAGCGGCAGCTCAAAGAGATGAAGTGTTTCCTCAAAGACGCTGACAAACGACGACATGAAAGCAGTACCATCTTCAATTGGATATCCGAGATCAGAGATCTCGTCTACAGATCTGAATCCACCATTGAAAGACACGCAGCTTGTCAAGTTTGTTCAAGGAGAAGAGGCCTCAGACATTTGGTCCGCAAATATTCCTGCATTTTGACAGACTGCAACTCACTCCACCAATTAGGCTCTGAGATTTCACAAATCACAACAAGACTGGAGAGGATAAGCATGGCTATGCAAGAAAAAGGCATAACACGGAGCATACTCATCAATCCGAAAGGAGAGGGGGAAAGCTCGGGTGGAAACAACATGTCAAGGAAGACATTCCCCTATTTGGAGACGGGAGATTGCTTCCTAGGCATGGAGGATGAGCTGAAGCTACTTGTTCATCACTTAGGGAAAGACACAGAGAATCGGATTATTTCGGTGTGGGGAATGGGCGGCTCAGGCAAGACCGCCATTGCCAAGAAGCTCTACAACGAGACGACCGACATTGACCTCTCAGCGTGGGTTTGCATTACTGAGCAATGTGAGAGTCGATCAGTTTGGGAGGATGTTCTGAGGCAGCTTGAAAAGAAGAGGAGTGTTTCAATCCTGAACGATGAGCCACGAACAAGCGCGGAGATTCCAAATTTGAGCTACTCAGAGTTGGTTGACCGACTATGTGAGATACAAAAAGAAAAGCGATGTCTCATAGTGTTGGATGATCTTTGGGAAGTTTCTCATTGGGAGGAGTTGAAGCATCCATTCATTGTCCAAGATTTGCAGAGCAAAATATTGGTGACAACACGGGAACAAAAGGTTGCAGAGATTGGATTGGCAGTGAAACATGGGCTTTTACAAATTGATGCTGCTTTGGAACTACTCAAAAACAAAGCATTTCAGCATGGAAACATTCCAGGTCAGTTTTATATTACTCCTTCGTCTTCTAGAAATAGACACTTTCTAATGCGAAATTGATCTAGAAGAAGAGAAAAAGTAAAAGTATCTAATGTTTTGTTAATAGATAATGAGACTCAAATCATTATTAGTGTAGTGCATGGTAAAACAGTTTTTGAAACTAAAACTGGACCAGTTTTGGTGGATAAACCAAAATACCAAAATTGAACTACTCCCTTATCCTGAGTTAGTGGGGCAGTTTTTTCATTATGGAATTTAAAATAAAGTAGCACAAAAATAAAGTAGGAAAGAGAAAAGAGTAAAGTACTCCCTCCGTCCCAAGGAAGATGACCTCTTTCTTGGGCGGCACGGGATTTTATGCAACTTTATTTTGTGTGTTGAGAAGAGAGAGTAAAGTAAGAAAGAGAATAAAGTAGAGATAAAAGTGTTTCCATTTTAAGTAATGTGTCATCTTAGTTGGGACAAACTAAAAAGAAAAGTGGGTCATCTTCAATGGGACGGATGAAGTATTAGAGAATACTAGATGTCTTACCAAAAAGGAAAATATCTCAAGTAATAATTTGAGACAATCCAAAATAGACACGACTTAAGTAATTTAGGTTGGCAGGATATTTTTTCGGCGGAAAGTATCACTTACTACATTATATATTGCATTCCTAATACACCAAGGACAAATGTGGATTCGTGGATCTCATATTTTTGAGAGAATCCATTTTAAATAAAATCCCTCTCCTCTACCTTCTCTCTAGCATTTCCTCTCTTTATTATTTTTAATTTAAATAATTGTGTTAACTCTTCACGAGAAATGTAATTGTATTAGTTAATTAGCATTTTCAAAAAAATTATTACGAAACGGCTTATGATTATTATGAGTCCACTTTATAATAATCTATTAGGAAATAAACTTTTGACAGGAGTACGGACGGAGAAAATGCAATAATAATTTTGTTAAATAAAATAAAATAAAATATTTCAATTAAAAAAAACAATATTTAAACAAATTATATTATACTCCCTTCTTCCCTGAAAATTTGTCACTTACTTCCTTTTTCGTCCGTCTCGAAAAATTTGTCATCTTTCATTTTTACCATTTTTGGTAGTGGATCCTACATTCCACTAACTCATTCTTACTCACATTTTATTTTAAAACTAATATATAAAAGTAGGACTCACATGCCACTAACTTTTTCAACTCACTTTCTATTACATTTCCTAAAACCTGTGCCGGGTCAAATGGTGCCAAATTTTAAGGGACGAAGGGAGTAAATATCAATGTGCATTCCTCCGCGCCCATAACTTTTCAATTATATCTTTTTGAAGTCAAATATGGGTTTCTTGTTGTCGAAGATCGGCAAATGCACGGACCCGGTCAGCATCCCCATGAGGTATCCTCATTCGTACATTGGCGGTGGCCATGCTGTGGCTTGGACCGGCAGCATCAGCATCTTCATTGGCCCAATTAGTCAGCCTTCATTTTGACAATCATGTTGTGCATGATAATACGTGCATACATGACAACAGCAATACAATCCTCATACCACAAACGTGTTGGACCCTTCACCGCTGCCCATCGAGCCTGGAGCACACCAAATGCACGCTCCACATCCTTACGCTCCACCTCCTGACGTTGTGCAAACTAGATCTTCTTTGAATCTGTTGGGCATCTGATCATTTTCACAAAGACGAGCCAGCTAGGGTATATCTCATCCGTTAAATAGTAACTCATATTATGCTGGTTGATGTTGGCGACGGAACTGATGGTTGGACCAACGCCCATACACTACTCGTTGAAAAGGGGCGACGACTGGAGGACGTTGATGTCGTTGTTCGCCCTGGCTACCCTAAAATACGCATGCCAAATTCATAGTCGGTGATTAGCTACAACTTCTAGGATCATCGTGGGATTCTTTCCTTAAAACCAGTCATGTACTGCCCCTTCCAGGCGGTGGGGCAGTTTTTCCATTCCCAATGCATACAATCTATGCTGCCCAACATGTCGTGAAACCCATCCACTGACCCGTGCATATCCCTTAGATCCTGGCAGTCTTGATGCGTAGGCTTCTGAAGATACCTATCCCCAAATATGTGAATGACGCCCTGACAAAAATACTTCAGAGACTCGCGGGCAGTCGTCTCGTCGATGTGGAGGTACTCGTCGAACATGTCGGTCGCGCCTCCTAGGCCAACTACCTGATTGCGGCAGTGCACTTCTGTATAGGCGTGTGACCACGTCTACCACTCGCATCCTCCCTGAACCTGAAATACTTGTACCGACACTCTAAAGCGTTCATCATACTCATAAATAGCAGCTGATGCATCCAAAAATGCCGCCAGAAAAAGTTCTCCCCAAACCGCGGCTGCTCAGCAAAATAGTCGTCAAACAACCGTTGGTGGGCACCGACGAGGTCCCGGGATACTACAGCTCGATGATGAATGAGGCGAGGTACCACCGGCTGCTGCTGCTGCTCTTGTATCAAGCATCCCCAGCACTACCACTAGCCATTTTTGGATCCACCGAACAAATGAGAAATGTAGAGAGAAAGAAGAGAAACTCGTTAATACAAGTGGTGCAAATGAAATGAAGTGCAACGAGCCGTATATATAGAGTTTTAAAAAAAATAAAAAATTGGGATGTCAGTCGGGACGTCCGTCGAGTCACCACAATAGCGGACGAGACGACGGACGACCGACGGACATCCGCGCATGATCACGAATGACCTCTCGTCTATCTCCCATGTCCGTCGCCCGCTCGTCCGTCGCAATTGTGTACGTCACCGACCGACGAGCCGCTCGACGGTCAGACGTCTGTCGGGACGTCCACTGTTGTGGATGCTCTTTGTTCACCTTTTAACGTATTAGTACTTAATTATTACTCCCTCCGTCCTATGATCCTTTTTGTTTGAAAATGAATTTTTTGACATTATTACCCATTTAATTTCTTATTAATTTTTATTTTTTATATGTACATTCTTGTATAAGTTATAACCGTTTATTTCTTCTAATTAAGGTGAACGAGATTTGCTATCCTTATAATTATGGCATACACCTAATATTTCTTTAATTAACTACTTCCTCTGTCCCAACTTTATTGTCACTCTTTTCCATTTCAGTCCGTCTCAACTTAATTGTCACACTTCACATTTACCATAAACGGTAAGTAGGTGTCACATTCCACTAACTTACTTCACTTAAATTTTATTATAAAACCAATATAAAAAAATGGGTCTCACAATCCACTAACTTTTTCAATCAATTTTTCTTTACATTTCTTAAAACCCGTACTCACTCCAAGAATGACAATTAAGTTGGCACGGTGAGCGTAATTAGTTACAATAAATCTCTATTTGACATTTCTATAAGTTGATTGTGATTCACTTAAAATTCGAAAATGCTGATAACTTTAATTAAATAATTTTTCATACATGTTTTTTTTTGCATAAAAAATAATTAAATATTTAATAATTAGTTAATTGATGTATACCATACAAAATAAAATAAATTACTCGAAGATATATCTTTCAAAATTACTCGAAAACATACATGTTTTTTTTTTTTTTTTTGCATAAGTAATTAATTAGTCGAAGATATATCTTTCGAAAGTACCCTTATCATATTTAAATTTTATAGTAATAAGTTACACTATATGTTATTATATTTTACTTGCTTACTAATAAAATAAGTATAAAATTAACTAAAATAAATAAATATTATTTAAATTTTAGATGATACTATAATACTTAAATAATTTTCATAATTATTGTATAATTAGTTGTTTCAACTATAAAACAAATTATACTATATTTTTCTTTCACTAACCTGAAAAGTATCATAATTTTTTATCATGTACGAATTACACATTCGATCAATTCTCTCTACATTGTTTTTTCGCAAACTAAGATTCCCTATTGTAACTTACAATACATATCTGATCGATCCCCCTATATGTTTCTAAGCAGTTTTTAATGAATATATATTTGCTCAATTTGTAATTTATTGACTCTTAACTTTGGAACATTACATTTGCTCAATTTGTAATTTCTTTGACTCTTAATTTTTGGAACATTACGAGTTGAACCTCGATAAAAAAAATAATCATATTTTCATCAATTGTATATTTAATGTTTTAAGCTAAATAATAAATATTACGATTTTGAGATTTTCATAATTTTACTTTTTAATTTATTTAAACTCATAATTATTTGGAACGTTAAAGTCGAACCTAGATAAACAAAAAATAATCACAAGTTCTTAACTCGTCTATTTAACACTTTTTAAACTATATAGTAGTAGTTTATTTTCTCATTTTCTTTATAGAGGCATTTTAGAGTTCTTAGCTCAATTACTATATTAAGAAATAAATTAAAATTTGATTAGTGATTTTAGTTATATTAATTGGGTTTATGATTTTGATTTTGAATTCTTTACTTTCTAAAAGTTTAAATTCTATAAATTTTTTATCTTTAGAGTGTCATAGTCGAACTTCGATAATAAAAAAAATAATTATATGTATTAACTCATTTGTTTAATACTTTAAAGCTATATAGTTAAGATTTGAGAAATTTCAGTTAGGTAAGTCTTAATATCATGAAAAAAGTAAAATTTTATATACATGATATATTAATACTGACTGATAAATTTTATTTTTAAGAGCAATCATTTTTAATTTTATATTTTAATAATCATATGAGCTCTTTCTCATACAAAATATGTGTGTTTTAAAAATTATCATTAATTTGATAAATTTTATACTATTAAGTATGTAAAGAATAAAAAAATCAAATTGTCGCACCACCCCATAAACCGTCCGCAAATAGGAGTCCTATTTCTTTTCGGCGTGGATTTGAAGAAATGTTAAGAAAAGTGAGTGAGAAAAAGTTAGTGCAATATGTGTCTCATTTATATAATTAGTTTTAAATAAAATGTGAGTGAAATGAGTAAGTGGAATGTAGGAGCCTATATACTATTTATAGTAAAAGTGAACTGGGACTTCTATTCGTGGACGAACCGAAATGAAAATGTCGGACTCCTATTCGCAGACAGGGTGAGTAGTAATTAAAACTTCAAATACTCTAATTGAAACTATGGATACATTAAATACTATCTAATTCAATTTATATAATCTAAGATATTTTTCTAAAATAACATTATCGTATACTTATGATTAAAAAAACATAAGGGTATTATTGCAAAGAGACATTATGTCTCAAAATTACTTCCTTTGTCCCATCGAAGATGGCTCATTATTCTTTTTTATTTTTCCTAATCAAAATGACTCATTATTAAAATTGAAACATCTTTATCTCTTATTTATTCCCTCTTTATTGTATTCTCTCCATTTAACAAACAAAATAAAGTTGTATAGAATCTTGTGCCACCCAAGGAAGATAACATCTTCCTTGGAATGGAGGGAGTAGTATTTTATATGAATATATAATCAAATTCAAATTATTAGTTAGTTTAGATAAAAAAAAAAAAACTATTTTTTATAAGATTATTTCAAGTTTATAATGTTCAAATATGTTTATGGTGCAGTGGTTAAGCTCTTATATACATTCTTCATGGTAAACGGATGAATGAAATCTTATGAGGCACAAATTACTATTTTTAAATGTTTAAAAATTAAAAAAATGGTTGGTCATCTTGTGGTTCATGGTCGAACGCGCTGATTTTCCTGCTCATGGCAACCAATGGCAGATCCTAGGGGGCAGGAGGGGGCGACCGGCTACCATGGACCCTGGACGTAAATTTTCCGTAGTCACCCCCTCCGATAGCTTCCTACGTCGCCCCTCCCTCCTTCGTTAGCTTAAGATAAATTTTATTTCGCTCCTTCCGTTTTAAGATCTGGATCCCCACTGATGGCAACTCATTAGTCCATGGGTTTACATGTGTGAATCTGACCGAATTAAACAAAGATACTCAGACAAACCGATCGATCCAATAGTGATATTGACCCCTAATATCATGGAATTTTACAAAAAGTTGGTTTTTCTACGAACTTTAATTTGGCAAATAATATCACAAACTTTACCAGATTTTGTTATTTCCCACCGGCGAAAAAATTCAAAGCTATATTAATGGATTGAAGAACAATTTTGGAGGGAGTACTTCAAGAAAAACTATCCTCAAAATTGAAGAACTTGAAGCTCGCGAAGTTGTTCTCGAGCAATTACGAAAAAAACCGTGTCATGGTATCATTCGCCGTAATTTTTTCGCCGACGGAAATTTAACAAACTCGGGTAAAGTTCATGATATTATTTGCCAAATTAAAAGTTTGTGGATAAAATACAACTTTTTGAAAATTCAATGATATCCCTATTATCAATAGATTTGAAATTATCCAAAATATCTCAATAATTGAGCTTATAAGCTAGCGAAATAATTAGAGTCATAATAGAGATAAAATTATAAAGAAATGAAATCAAAAGTAAATATTCGAATACACAGCACACTAGAACTATTTTGTAATTTTACAATTGCTTATAAATTGTTAAAAATAAATTGAGTTGATAAAATTATTTTTGAAGTGATCATAAGCTACTGAAGCTTATTTTATTATAGAGTAGTAGTTTGATTATAAGCTTATTTTGCCAAATATTTTGAAAGAATTTTTAAGGTCTTGAACAATTTGTAACTTAGTTTTAAAAAACTTGTAAGTACACTTAGTTAATTGCACTATTCAATTAATCGTCATTTATTA